>NC_139839.1:7504014-7509014 GCF_963691815.1 Echiichthys vipera
GGGGTTGGGGTTGGGGTCAGGGTTAGGGTCAGGGTTAGGGTTAGGGTTAGGGTTGGGGTTGGGGTTAGGGTCAGGGTTAGGGTTAGGGTTGGGTTTAGGGTTAGGGTTAGGTTTGGGGTTGGGGTTGGGGTTAGGGTTTTGGGTTAAACTTGGTTTTTGCACTGGCCTAGGGTATTGTATAGAAGAAAGAAAAGGGGAAAGGGTGGAGAGGGAGAAATATATAAGAAAACAAAAAGAATAAGAAGAGTAAAGGTGGTGATTGTTTTTATTGGTAGAGGGGGGGGGGGGGAGGTAGCCTGAGTGTGGGTAGGGTTGGGATTGAACTTAGGGCTACTGGTTGGCAGCCTGCCGTCTTAAGCCTTGAGCCATTGTCCTCAGGGGGATTGTTTGTCCATAGACTTATAAGGAGCTGGATATTTGGAAAGAAATGAAAAAAAATTAAAAAATAATGGAAAAAAAATTATTTAAAAAAAAGGGGGGGGGGGGAAAAGGGGGGGGGGGCAACTTATTAGAAGAAGGAAGGAAAGGAGGAAGGAAGGAAGAAGGTAAGAAGGTGGAGTGAGAGAAGTGGCGAGGGGGCATGGTGTGTTTAGGTGTCATTGAGGCCTGCCGGGGTTATTGTGTGAAGTCTGTGGATCCAGATTTTTTCTGCTCTTTTTCTCTGTGAAGTTGTCCAGTGATTGTTCTGTTCTAGTCCTGAAATGATGAGGTGGTCGGGGGGATGGGTTTGGAAGTGTTGGACGAGAGGGGTGGTGAGTCGACCCTCCCCAATGTTGTACAGGTGTTGGGATAGGCGGGTGTGAATGGAGTGTTTGGTTTCCCCTATGTAGTGTTTTTGGCAGAGTGTGCAGGTGATGATGTAAATGACGTTTGTGGAGGAAATGGATAATTGTCCAAGTGTGGGGAATTCTGTCTGTGTGTATGGGTTTTGGATGAATTTGCGGTGTTTGTAGTGATGATTGTACTGGAGGGGTAATGCCGGTCTATGGTCAGAGAATTTGGATCTGATGAGGATGGACTGGAGGTTTTTGTGTTTCCTGTAGGCTGAGATGACTGTGTGGTTGTGGAAGGCTGGGTGTTGAGGGTGGAGGGAGGAGAAGTTCTGTTTGACTTGGCGATGGAGGCCTGTTATTTGGTGTGAAAAGGTGGACACAAAAGGGATGAGATGTGTGGTTGGGGGAGGAGTGTGTTGTGTTGGGTGTCTGTTTATGTGCGGTGTGTCTGGGTCATCTCCAGGGTGGGTTGGGGAAAGGGGTAGTTTGGGGTGAGGGGAGGGTTGTGGTGGAGGGTTTCTATGATTAGGTGTCTGAGGGTTAGGGTTAGGGTTAGGGTTAGGGTTAGGTTTAGGTTTAGGCGTAGGGGAGGGGGGGTGGTTAGGGTTAGGGTTAGGGTTAGGGTTAGGTTTAGGCGTAGGGGGAGGGGGGTGGTTAGGGTCGGGGCTACGGTTAGGGTTAGGTTTAGGCGTAGGGGAAGGGGGGTGGTTAGGGTTAGGGTTAGGGTTAGGGTTAAGTTTAGGCGTAGGGGAAGGGGGGTGGTTAGGGTTAGGGTTAGGGTTAGGGTTAGGTTTAGGCGTGGGGGGAGGGGGATGGTTAGGGTTAGGGTTAGGGTTAGGGTTAGGCGTAGGGGGAGGGGGGTGGTTAGGGTTAGGGTTAGGGTTAGGTTTAGGCATAGGGGGAGGGGGGTGGTTAGGGCTAGGGTTTGGGTTAGGGTTAGGCGTAGGGGGAGGGGGGTGGTTAGGGTTAGGGTTAGGGTTAGGTTTAGGCATAGGGGGAGGGGGGTGGTTAGGGCTAGGGTTAGGGGACAGGTAGGGTGAGGGGTTGGGATGGGGGGTAGGGGCAGGATACAAATCCTGGTTCGGGTAGGGGATGTGGGAGAAACGAGATGGCCCAGACACTTTCAGGACCTGGGTTGGAGTAGCCCTCTGATGGGGGAGGGGGAGGGGGGAGGGGGAAGAGCGAGTAGGAGCGAGAGAAGCCAGAGTTGTGTTTTTTATTGTGCGTAAAAAGCGTTGGGAATAGCCCCTGAGGCGTAAGATGTTAAAAAGTGTTCTTGTGGCGGTGTGGAAATCCAGGATGTTAGAACAGATTCTATAAAAACGTATTAGTTGGGATTTGATGATGGCTTTGAAGGTGTGTTTGGGGTGGTAACTTGATTTATGGAGGAGAGCATGTGTGTCAGTGGGTTTGAAGTAGACTTTGGTGTGTAGGGTATTGCCTGTGGGGTTGGGGGGTCCAAAAAATATTGTGGTGTCCAGGAAGTGGATGTGTGTTGTGTTTGTGGTGTATTTGACGGAGATGGATGGATGATGATTATTGAGGATGTTGATGAAGTCTGTGAATGTAGAGGGGTCATGGGGCCAAATTCCGAAGATGTCATCCAAATATCTGAGGTAGAGTGTTGGTTGTAGTGTGCATTTTGCTAAGGCTTCTCGCTCCCACTCGCTCATATAGAGGTTGGCGTATGAGGGTGCAAATCTCTGGCCCATGGCTGTGCCATGGACCTGTAAGTAAAACTGATTATTGAAAAGGAAGTCATTGTTGGTGAGACAGAGTTGTGTGAGTTGGAGCAGTTCTTTATCCGGGCGTGTGGGGTCTGGGTTTTTATTAAATATTGTTTGTAGTGTATGTATTCCAAGTGTAGTGTTGATGTTGGTGTAGAGGCTGTCGATGTCGATGGTGAAGAGGAGTGATTGTGGGGGGACAGTGATGGAGCGGATCTTGTCAATAAAGTCGTAGGTGTCTTTGATGTAGCTGGGGTGCTGGGTAGAGAGGGGGCCTAAGAAATGATCGATATATTGGGAGATGTGGTATGTGGAGCTGTTGCAATCGGAGACTATTGGCCTGCCGGGGGGAACCTCAAAGGGAATGGTCCAGGTGTCGGGTTGTTTATGTATTTTGGGGAGGAGGTAAAAGTAGCGGGGGCGTGGGTTGTCCGGTCCAGAGAGGAAGTGTTTTTGTTTGGTGTTGATATATTTTTTATTGTGGAGGTCCTGTATGATGTTTCTGAGTTTTAGCTGTGTTTGGGGTTGGATAGTGTCATGTAGTTGTTTGTAGTAGGTTTTATTGTTTAGTTGTCTGTTGGCCTCAAGGAGGTAGTGTTGGCGGTCCATAATGACAATTTTGGAGCCTTTGTCTGCGGGTTTGAAAATGATGTTTGGGTTGCGGGTCAGTTCGGTAAGGGCCCTATGTTCCGGTCCCGACAGATTATCTGGGGTATCTGTCGGGGACCGGAAATGACGAAGGGCCCTTTTATTGTGTTTGATGAGATGAAGGGTAAGGGGGTGAAGGTTATCTGGGGGGGGTTCCCAATAGGAGGGGTGGGTGAAGGTAGCTGTTGGTCTGTCTGGTTTGAGGTGGAAGTAGTCGATGATTTTAAGTCGTCTATGGAAGTTATGAAGGTCCCTTTGAAGTTCCTCCCGGTCCAGGTGGGTGGGACGTGGGATAAATGACAGCCCCCTCTCTAGAAGTTGGGATTGTGCTGTGGAGGGTGTGAACAGTGTGGCCAGATTGAGGATGTTGGAGGGGGAGTTCCAATCCAGGTCCTGGTGGTGATGTGTGGGTGGATTGTGTGACTGTGTGTCCGGGTTGGCTTTGGTAGTTAGTGTAAATTTAGTTGGTGTAACCAGTTCTCAAATATGTGGCGGGCTGTGGTGGGTGTCCAGTGAGTGTTGTCTTTTTCTGTGGTGAATGTGTCGTGTGGGATTTCCAGGAGTGATGGGAAGTGAGTGACCATGACGTTGTTGATGTAGGTGAGATTGCTTTTTTGGGTGGGAGTGAGGTTCGGTGAAAAGTTGATGACGGGGAAGTATATGTCTGCATTGGGGAAGGTCGACTTGGCTTGACGGAATAGGGATTTGAATTGTTTGATGGAGGTTTGTCTGGGGTCCTGGTCTTTGTTATTGAGGCCTATGGAGAGGATGACGATTTTAACATGGGGGTAGGGTGAGGTTTTTTCGGCAATTTTTAAGAAGTGATATGAATTGGCGCCAGGGTAGCTGTCGAGTTGGATTTGGGGGTGGGTGTGAGCTGGGATTCTGTTGATGTTTGAGTCGCCTAGAATGATGATGGGTCTGCGGGGTTTAAATGACCAGTCCTGGATCTTGCGGTTAGGGCGTGCAATGTGGTACGTGGGTCTGGAGAGGGACGTCAGGTTGGGGGATTGTTTGATGTTGGTAGGTGGGGGTGGTTGCTGAGCGGTTGGTAAGGGGGAGGGGGGATGAGTGGAGTTGTTGGGTGATACAGGGATGGGTCGGAGGGGTGAGGGAAGGTTTTCCATATTAGGGTTTTCTTCTAGAATGTTAGGTGGGGAGGGGGGAATAGAATTTGGGGAAGGGGGGGAGTCGTGGGAGGTGGATGGATGTGGAAGAGTTGAGCTGGAGAAGGGAGAAGAGAAGGCTAGAGGAGGGGAATTATCTGTAGATGGGGGAGGGGGGGGCATGTTATGTGTGTAAGATGTGTGGAGTGCCACAGTACCCGTGGGGAGTAGGCCGAGCAGCAGGCCCTCCGTTGGTGTATGACGGGAGGGCTCAGAAGGGGTTGTATTTGGGTCATGATTGACCTTAATGGACCCTGTCATCATTTCTGCCTTTTTAGTTTTTTCCGGTGGGGGCAGTTGTTGCTCGGCCTGGTCCACAAGGGCAGCTGCGGCATCTGACTGGGGGGAGGAAGAGATGGCATCGGTAATAAGGACTGAAACATTGGACTGGGTGCTGAGGGTAATGGTTTGGAGTTCTTCCATGGTGGGGAATTGGTAGGTGGGATAATGGACCTGAGCTGTGGTTTTTTTGAGGGCTGGGGGCTTGAATGGGTGCTTGCGGGAGGGGGTGAGGGGAAGGATGGGGGAAAGGGGGGCGTGAGGAGTGGTGGGTCTGTTGAAGGTTGGCAGGGGTCCCCAGGTGACTCTGCGTGTTCTGAATGAGAGTGGAGTAGAGGAAGTTGGAGTCGGTGGTGTTTTGTCCGGGTCTATGGGGTGTTGTAGTCGTCCGTCTTGGTGTGTCCTGG
>NC_139839.1:7511514-7599014 GCF_963691815.1 Echiichthys vipera
GTCAAATCATAGCTTGTCATCAAAACATGTCATAAAAAAGTTACATTATAATCCTTCAAAAAATGTCACACAAAAGTCCTAGCAGTGGTTCCCAAAGCGTTTCTGCACAGCTTACCTTCTGTCCATGTTGGGGGGAAACCATCCCTTTAAGGAGGAACTTCCTTTGTCAGTGAAAGTAATGGATATCAAAAAAGAAGAAACGACATGCATGCCATTGTAAAGTATATAGATACACACCTGTATAGCCTATGCTAAAGTGACAATATAGTGTGTTTTGTGACCATAGCAAAATAGAGATAAAAAGGATCATACACACGTCTTCTTAAAATGTTTTAATATTAAAACAGTCCAGTTCAAATATTAACATTGCATCAATCACAGTAGGAAGTCTCTTTTTCAGCATTCATGTCTTATTACACAACAATTACTGAGGCCTCCTGTAAGACAGAGAAACATTTTACATTTAAGGATGTGTTTGGTGTGGCTGAAATGAAAAGTGCAATTGTATCTTCTGTCCGAGCACCAGGTAAACGCAGCAGAAGAGTTTAGGACTGGCTAAGACCAAGAATTATTATCATATAATAATCACTGCTCATTAGTTTAATCAGGTGAGGACGATACAAGTGGAAATCTGAATCAGTGCCAGCAAACCACCCTAAAAACACAAGGTTTAATGGGTGGAGGCGGCTGGATGTTCATGTTTGGAAAGCTGAGAAAAACAAATAACCTGAGACGGAAGGTAGTGCAGCAGAGTGGGATGAGTGGTTTTCACCTGCATCAATCACCAGATTCTTACATTTACCTTATCAAGGATCTGCCTGTCTAATAAAGTGCTACATGGAACAACAGAACGGGTGTGAGGTTCTTGGCCACAGTGTGTGGGCAGACGTTCACAGTCTAAAAATCAACAGATTTGGATTCAAAATCATTCAAATATTACAGTCTTTTAAGTTTGGAGGCCTTTTTCTCCCTATGTGACTTGGCGAGGCCTGAGGTTAGAGGTCTGGGGGCGGGGGGGTTGACAGATCATCACTGGCCCTTCTTGGGTGTGTCAGGGATGCTCTCGTTCAGAGGGGTGAGGCCGGTGAGCAGCACGTGGCGTTCATACTGCTTGGTCTGTCTGAATTTGGCGTCGGTGCCGTGGAGACGATCCAGCATGCCGAACACCCCGAAGCACTGGTTGAACCTAGGACAAGGAAGGGCGTGTGGTTACATACAATGATCTAAGAACAAGAATGTCTTGCAAAGCATATATTCTTGACCGAATTAAAAAGATTTAGGTCTTCAGAAGAAATCAAGGCTTTTCGTGGGATTTGTCAACAATAACATATTAAATATAAGTAGGGTTATACGTTATCTCATGTCAACACTGTCCAGTATTAAGTCAAGAGCAAAATACAAATGCAGTCTTTGAATCTCTCCAAGTAAAAAAAAGAAAAGAAAAGAAGAAATGGTTTAACTATGTACTGTATGTTTTTGTTTTTTTATCCCATTTTCATGCAGTTGTGTTCAACACTGATAAATGATTGTCCTGGACAGGTCGACTCACCTGAGATGGTGGAAGTCGTGGAACTCGGGGGAGGGCAGGAAGGGGAGGTGGTATCCACAGTGGGAGATGGTGGTGCTGACCAGAGCCAGGCAGTACCACAGGCAGGTGGTGGTCAGGTGGGAGCCCAGGATCACCGGCCCAAGTGCCACTGGCAGCATGTTGGAAATCTAACAGCAAAGGAGGAGCAACACACTGCTTTTAATGGCGGGGGAACATTGACAGTGAGGGATCCACAATGCTCAAATCCTAAAGGACTTGACTGAGAACAGAGGGTGGGAGAGGGTCACTCACCATGTGCTCCAGAGGATGAGCGTAGATGCAGACGACTCCAATGGGAGCGGTCCACTCATGGTGCTGTTTGTGGAAACGCTTGTAGAAGCTGGGTTGATGGAACAGCCTGAGAGAAAAGAAGACGAGGATCATAAATAATACCACCATCAAGTAAACCTCTGATATATTTTTAACAACGACACCAAGAGTCCACAGCCATGCCAGCGGCTGCATGAGGCTGCACTAAATGCTAGTGTCAGCAGGCTCACAATGCCAATGCTAGCATGCTGATTTTAGCAGGTATGGTGTCTGTCATGATCACAATCTTTGTTTAGTGTGTTAGTCAGCTAACATTTGCTAATTGTACCAGTACAACGACATTTACAATACAATCCCTTAAAAGTGCAGAAATAATTTAACATTAAAAGCATCAAATAGAATAGACGCACACACGCACACACAAGCAGCTTAAGGAGACAAAACAAAAAACAGTAGACTGCAGAGACCCTGAGCATCATGTACCATCATAAGTAAAAGGTATTTGCAGTTTTAAGCACTGTTATAGCTTTTGGATAAAGACTATGAATTACCCTCATGTTGCTACCAGATGAAAAGGTCACTCACTTTCATTATTAATTACATTTTGCATTTATTCTCTGACCCTGGTAAAAATATAGTTTAGCAATATACAGTCAAATATCTGTTTTTGTTTGTTTTCTTCATATCTTCATCCTTCTACCACTAGAAGGCAGAAAGGTGTAAAAGTGAATCTCAAATGAGTTAGAAGTGTTGTAGCTTGTCTTTTTACCACAGGAGACATTTTAACATGTGACAATAAGCAAAGCACATGTGTAAATAATACATTGAAATGATCCGAACCTGTGTGAATAGTAAAACATAACTTCCTCCAAGAGGGCAAAGAAAGCCAGCTCTGCCAGGGCCCAGTGGAAGGTGGGCAGCTCGGGGCCACAGGGGTTCCCTTTGGAGGTCATCAGATAGTAAGCGGTCACCACCATGGGCCCTGAGATGAACACATGGTTGAACAGGATCGTCTTCAGCAGATGGCGAAGCCTAACGGGATCCACCTGGAGGACGGGGAGAAAAGTCATGTCAAAAGTAGGCACTTCATGGCACACATGTTATGAATTTACGTTACATTCCATTGGTGTGGCAGAGACGTGTCTTCATCACTTTTCTTTCTTTCTAAGCATAAGGGAATTCAAGGAGCTAGGTGTCATTACAAATTTAAGTACATTCCTTTAAGGAGTGCTCAAAGTGCCGGAGGACAAGTTTCTTTTTAAGGAAATGAGATGTAAATAGGGTCAACATGAGGTGTTTTTGTTGTCTGAAGCATTCAAACGTCTGGGGTTCATTTGGTCATCGCCTCAAAACTTATTCTTTATGGGTTTTAGGTGATTATCCCCCGTATCTCTGTTTATCTTATTTGTTTTCTATTGCGTTCTGATGTGATATCGCATATTTATTCATTTTATCATTTATCCATTTACATATACTTAATATAAAAAGTGTGTTTACTGTGGTTTACTATAAAGGTTTACATTTTAACTAATAGATTTCACCATGAAACTTCCCCATCTGATAACATACATTAAGACAAATTATTTTTTGTATTAAAAGTTCTGAAATATCACGTTTACATTTGCAAATGAGACATTATCTATTCAATTTGTGCTAATTTGCACACTTTTACAGAACAGACATGAGAACACTGGATAATGTTTAAAATATAATTTGTTGACATTTATGAATCAAAGGTTTGACAGAAAAGATTATTTATCACGCCATTAATCAGAAAATACGGATTTTCACCATGTTTTTATGAATAACACGTCTGGTCAAAGTTCACCAAAGTTGAACTCCACACACATTTGCTTTGCCACCAGAAGCGAATGTTTTATCCATATAAAAACAGCCATGAATGAAATATGGAAAAAAACCTGTGTAAAACATTCAGAATATAGATTGGAATAAAACTGGAAGGGGTGTTTTCTTTCCACTAGTCCTAAAGATGACATGTTAAGGAAAAGAATGAGCCCAAAAT
This sequence comes from Echiichthys vipera, assembly GCF_963691815.1. Classification (NCBI taxonomy): domain Eukaryota; kingdom Metazoa; phylum Chordata; class Actinopteri; order Perciformes; family Trachinidae; genus Echiichthys; species Echiichthys vipera. The sequence goes on from NC_139839.1 coordinate 7,515,396, forward strand.
GCATAAAAAACAATGCTTCTCAGATAAGATTGTGTGTAAATACCACCCGAGACTTTGGACCCTGGTTATTAACACATAGACACATCATGATGACCTTTTCTGTGTGTGAGCACATGTATGTGTACGTGAACCTGAGCACACTTACAGTACGGTTTTGTCATTACTTAATTAAGTGTTCACAAAAGTATTAACACAACAACAACAACAACCTATAAATATGCCTTTTTAACAGTATTTTGACTTGTCTAGTCGAGCACAGGTGTTACTAGTAGGATGAACGATTGCTCCGTTACGTTCAAGTGTCCGAGTAACTCATGACAGCATGACAGTGAGCCAGCATTCGCACAATACCAGGACCATGAGACTGACTGCTAAGTACAATTCAAACATTATTCATTTGCGTAAAAAGCTTATTTCTAGGTTCTAATTTTCATGCATGATAAAAAGAGCAAGCTGCACTCGGGGTTTGGTTGGTTTTGTGCAGAACAAAACGGCTTAACTAGTGCATAGTGGTTTTACCCCTCAGTGTGTGTTGTCAGCTAAAAACGTTTGTCTCAGAAAGTTTATCTGAAGATTGATCCATGGGCTCTGACGTGCAATTTCAATTATCACATTTAAGATACATAGATAGATTGCTTGATAAAAGTCGGACTGTTTCTACTCAGCAGCACATCCTGGCTTTGTTTATGACTAATAGGGTTCAAGTTAAGACAGGTTATCATCGGTCACCGAGCGTCAATATCTCGGCTCAGACTAAGGGACCATAGAAAGACCACAGGACACACACTATGACTCAGCAGATTGCCGAAGATTAGCTCATCATAATATGATGATAAAAACGTTTTATGGCTGCCATCAGCTTAAGATGATTACGACACAATAAAAATGTTATGAAGTTACTGTCACCCCATAAGGATGGGAAACCCCGCACATGTGGAAAGTATGGATTATATAAATGCACCTGAAAGTGACTGATTTTTCTATTCAATCCATGAACATGAGCTTCCTCTGCACTCTGGAGTCAGATTCTTCATTATCTTTCACAGATTAGAACCAGAAACAGTCTGAGAGTAACCTTCCAGCCCTGGTTATCAGTAATGTCAGGGTTTATCTCTGCAGTGTCCATCAACCATGCGTTAATCAAACACAGTGAGAGGACTTTGGTCAGATGGACACGTTGCATCAGCAACACTGACGGACGTGCATTCATGTCAACAAACACACAGGATTTTCATTAATAACATATTTTTTAGTGTCCTTGTGTTTATTATGGCAGATAAATAAATCTGAAGATATCGTTATTAAAAGACAGAAGGATAGATATAATATATAATATATATTATATGTATTATTTATTGGGGCGAAACAGTAAAACAGGAAATAAATAAATTAATAAATATACAAATCAACAGAAATAAATGGAGAAATGTAAAAAATAATAAACCAATTTGGAAATAAATGCAGGAAAAACAGTATATGTATAAATGTTAACATACAGAAAAATATAATAAGAATTTATTTATTGCCTATTCAGTCATGTTTTGTTTGTTTTTTTGGGAAAAAAACGTAATTTATTCATTAATTCCCTGTGTCACTTCCCTGATACGTATTTTTGATGCCATCAATGTGAATATTATTATATAGTATATAATGTCCGAAAGCTTATTCTCTATTAAATTACCATTGAAAAATATATAATACTTTTTTTAATATATTCTTATAATATATTTTCCACAAAAAAAATGTCTTACAACTGAAAACGTCTAAAGTGTTTAGATTTATTTTCCGTCACGATGACATAAAATAGTTCCTATTTTAAATAATTAGCTGCATATTCTAGCAGTTTCAGTAAAAGCAGTGGTGGTGTTGAGTGAAACTGGAGGAGATACTGTAACAGCACAGGACGTACCGGATTGTTCTTGTCCACCTGGACGCGGTAGCGGGTGATGAAGGAGGGTTTCCCAGTGGTGTCCACCAACAGCAGCAGGGCATTTATCCCCCCGAACACCAGAGTGGGGACCAACATCGTCCCTGTTCAGAAAAACACGGCTGCCGTTAGAGAGGGACACCATGGCGTCTCCTGACCTGGAATCTCAGCGAATGCAGATCATATATTTCCACAACTTGAAATAAAAATCAAAGCTGCAAAAAACATGCTGATGTTTTTAGGAAAAGTTTACTCTTTGGCATTTCATTTCCTATCTGACTATACAAGCAATCAGAGGTAATTAACATTATCACAGATATCAAACAGGACTGGACATTGTGAGACATTTTTTTATTGCACTGTGTGACTTCCTTTGTGCTTACGTTACAAAACCACTTTGGAAAAACTGCCTAACCTGTTACACTGGAAACAATATACGCCCTGTCTTATAATGCATATTGTTTTGGACTGGCAAAACACACAACAACAACAACCACATGATGGCTGCATCATAAGAGTGAGTGAGTGCAGAGGTCATGTCCACATACTAAAGAAGATAGTCTTTTGTGCAGCCTCATAATTCTGAAAATAAAGTGTGAAAAACCTAAAATGTTGAGGCAGAAAAAAAAGGAACGACTAGAGAGAAAGCCAGCCACGTCCAAGTGTTTCACAACAATGAAAAAATGTATTGATACGAAGCAGGTCATCCACTCTGTTATCATATAGGAAACATATCGTGTGTTTGATTTGGCCTCACAGAAGACAGCCCTCATAAAAACTGTCAATAACAGTCTCTCAGGTGGACAATATTCCTCCACAGCAGGGGTTCACAAACTGTTTCAGCTCGAGACCCAAAAGGGAATTTTAGTGTCAATTAGAAAAATACACCATGAATTCACGCGATCGGAGTGAAGGAATCAGTAGGAAAAAAAACGGTCCCAATCCTCTCTCTCCTCTCAAAGGGATGTAAACTGTCTCTGAGCAGAGCAGACCAGCGTTTTTGTCCTATTTTAGTTAGAAAAATTAACTCGCATAACATAGAATAGTTTTACATTTTATTCTGCAGTTGGGTTCCTACCATAACTTTGGGAAAGAATGCTCTACAGATACACAAAACTAAGGGCGCACTCACACTGTCCATCCGTACCGTGCCCAAACAGGTTTCACGGGTAAAGTCTAGTTCGTTTGACCAGTGTGAGTGCACACGCTTGCCGTCCACGGGCCGTTTGGGAGAGGTAGGCTTTTGTAAAGCACGTTTGCACATGTACGAGCACCAGTGCGCGCACGTATAGGCAGGCAAGAAGCATGGTAGATTAGCATAGTGTGAGTGTGCCCTGACCTGTTGTTATTTCTTACCCAAGAAGAACAAAGTAGTGTCATGACCCTCAAAAGTCATGTGCAGCTTCGTCCACTGGTTCTGCCAGAAATCTCCTGAAGCTCCCCAGAATCTCTGAAGGTGCCTGGGGGGGGGGGATCACTGTCAAACACCAACCTTCAACTTTTTTTGAAATTGTACATTGATGTAGAAACCTGTGACCTTTGCCACTCCTCAGGTTTTTGTTGAACTGTAACACTGTAACCTGTAAGGAAACCCTACCATGTGAGCGAGTTCCCGAACGCGGCCAAGAATAAGATTCCCGATCCGATGACGACTGCAGCTTTCTTCACAGAGTCCCACAGTCCTCCGGGGCCCTCCTGGGCAGAGAGAAAGCAACAATAATGTATGAACCTCTCTGTTACTCTCCGATGATACTGTGCAAGCTCGTGATGTCGAGCTACATCCGCCTTTCCCACAGAAATGTCTTATGGTGCAGAAATGCCTCTATAAACAACAGTGAGGACAGCAGCAGTGTAGCTGAAACACTGATCTACACAAAGAAGACTCACTGTTTCCATAAGGGTGAGCACCATAATAAATCGGCCAGCAAGGGAGAAACAGTGATGCGCCTGTATCTCCTTCATGTCTGTCTTAAGCATATTATTGTAACATGGACAATGAGACCTTAGGCTTTAATGGTTTTTGTACTTGATGATCAAGAGTACTGTGGTGCAGAGTTGTAGTGTATTCTCAATCAAAATGAGTCACATCACATGTTTACTCCCATAATAATGCACTCATTTGACTCTAAATGTAGGAGGAAAGGTGTGCAGGAATGATAGAGCCATGATAAATAAAGCCGTAATCAAAGCCATTATAGGTCACAGTCTGTATTGTGACTGCAATGCTGAATTTGAATGTGGACAGTACTGACAAGACAGTAACTCAATATCACATTATGCTTTTCAATGTTCATGTATAAACAGAAACATAAACATATAAACAAATTTTGTGTCTCTTGCAATTTTGCCAATTTGATGATCCAGATAAAAGTATCTTGAATTCTAAATGTGTCAAATGCACAAACGTGACGGACAGTGCTTTTAGTGAAAGCTAAATCCATGAGCCAGCCACACTGAGAGAAAACTGGATCAGTTCACTCAGCAGGAATTAGGCCAGGGATTGATGTCATATTCCCCAGACCTCCTCAAATGCCGGCCTTTACCAGGCTGCCCTCTGCCCAGCCATGGCAACAGTGGCAAAAATGCCCAAAATGACGCACAAACACATTGTAAATATTTCCCCACTGGACTGCACTCTCTCATGGCTCCATTATCGGCCATCCTCTCTTTGGCCACATTCACACTGCAGGCCTTTGTCCTCAATACAGATTTATTGCTCAGATCTGATTGTTTTGTTTGGCTGTTCACCTATTTGTCTCATTCGGCTAATATCATATTCCAGTGTGAACTACTCACAGTCCTGAACCGACCAGCATGCACATAAGAACAAGAGCTAAGCTAACAACCAAACAGGATTGGTACAACTTTTGAAAAGTACAATTCAAGCATTTTCAAGGTATTGGGGGCGGCAGTAGCTCAGTCCATAGGTGACTTGGCTGGGAACCGGAGGGTCGACGGTTTGAGTCCCTATGTGGATTATAAATGGAGCGTGGACTGGTGGCTGGAGAGGTGCCAGTTCATCTCCTGGGCACTGCCGAGGTGCTGTTGAGCAAGGCACCGAACCCCTAACACAGTTGACAGTGGAGGGGAGATGGGGGTGTTCTGGACTGTTGTGGGGTTGTGAGAAAACAATGTTTCCATTCATCTTTTTCCTGTAGAGCTAACATCATCAATTGAGATTGAGAAAACTGGTCAGTGTGTTTAATATGTCACCGATCACTGGCAGCATCATCTCTCCATTAATTGCATGTATATAGGTCCTGTCTGTGCATGTGTGTGTATATCGGGCCTGTGTGGGTGTGTAACATGAATAATAATAGTGAAAAAATAGAATTTCCCCGTTGCGGGAATAATAGAGGAATTCTTCTTCTTCTTCTACCCAACTCAAACATTTTACAGACCCTCAAAGCGTTTATCATTGCCTACAGGGATTCGTTTACATGAGTGATTGTGTAGATGAAACACCAGTTAATGTTGAAAATCATGCATTTTTCAAAGAGTATATTCAAATTAAAGCCTATTCCAGACCTGGAAAACAGGACTCCCTGCATATCAAAACATCAGAGCTGTATGTGATTTAGGACCACAGATGAAAGGTCAGATTCCATGTGACTCATGTTTTTCACCTGAGTGTGAGCGCAGCCTTAGTTCCCTGCAGGCTCCTTAAAATTGCACCAGAGGGGGGAAAAAATGCAGCTTGTCAAGTCCACCCGGTTCTTAAAGTCACAGAGCGTGCTGACACATGTTTAGAACAGGTGGAAACAGGTGTTTCCAATGTCAACCACAAGTACGGACAAAAGGCTGGATGTCCTTTCAGAGTTTACCGTTGCAACAATTGAATTGATTTGTTTTGATAAGCGGAGATTTGACTGATGGCCACTTGGTTATGATTAATGAATAAAATCAACCATATGACCATGCAGACAAACTACACACAGATCATCTAAACAGACTTCCAGGAGCTTCCAATGTGTGCTTTGACCAACCATAACACCAATGTGTTTTACATTAGCGACCGTCTCAGATTCAACGTGGGATAAAAGAAGCTAGGCCCATGCAGGTTCTATGAAGACGTGCCAATTTGTGCTGATTTAATCATTTTGAATATCAGGAATACTCTGATCTACAGGTACTAAAACTGATTATAGGAGGATCGCTCACTGAAGCATCTGGAGGCAGGTTTTACACACTTTAATTGGTGGTGGTCAGGAAGGAGCTTGAATCCTATAGTCAGTGGACGACACTGAAGGGCTCAAATCTACACAACATTAACTTTTCATGTATGTCACAGAGGTTATCGCACTGGAATAGATATTATTTGTTGGTTTCTGCCTAACAAAGACTAGCCTGCCCAACAAAAGGGTTGTGCGTGTGTTGACAGTGACTCATCGTGTTCCTAGATCATCTATTCAATTATGACGACAGCAGACATTATTCAAGTGTTCTTACCTGTCTGCTGCTTTTGCCTGTTGCGGCGGCTCCCCTTATGTCTGTAAACACAATAAAAGAAACACTGGTTATTTTTTATTTTCCAGGTAGGATTAGAACAGATTCATAACTACAGCATATGTTTAATAGGGGGTTACCACATCATGTATCGTCACAAATAAATAATGGAACTGAATTTCAACAAAACAGATTTTAAAATCCCCTAAAATTACACTAAAATGGATTATTTTGGAGGCAAACGGGGGTATCTGTGTTTCCCCCAAATGATTGATGGCAGAGGATCAAAGATTAAATGTTCTTCTGTTTATTCTAAAGTAATGTGGCCGAATCCAAACCGGCTTTTAAAATTATAGTGTATATCAAAAAGAGTATTTTATTCTCTTTTTATGATGATGATCAAGTTTTTGTTATTCCAAAGTTTAACAAAAGGCACAGTGTATTTATTATTATTGATAATTAACACATATTTAATAGAGTCCATACATAAAACTCTATTTGGATGCTTCAGACATGGCCTCATACTGAACCCCCACTGATTATTCTAACACAAAAAGCTTAATTATTAATAAATTAATAAGTCTAAGCACCTCGAAATGCTTTTTCAAAAAATTCCTTCCATGGAACAATAATCATGTGAGTGCTGTGTAGACTGGTGCAAAATTTATAGCTGGAGGATTATACATAATCCTATTATAATCCATTCTTGTTATAGTGAGCACTTTTTCCAGTCACATTCTTGGGGATAACAACCTGCCCTACATCCACTGTATCTCTCCCTCACTCAGCCAGAAATAGAAAGTTTAGGGAACAAAAGGAACAAAACGGTATTGACATACCAGAAGAAGGCTGTAAGTTAAACACCCATGCCTTTATTGAAGCTTCCCTCCACTCAAAAACATGTTTTGCTTATGCACACTTGAGTTTGACAGTAGAAGATGATCATTTTGTGACATGACAACTGGTTTTGAAGGAAAGTGTGGTTTAATACGCCTGTGTATGTTCTCATTTGTCCAGGTCATCGTTATCCCCGAAGCCATTTCAGTCAAAAACAACTGGACTTGGTTATTTGTCTAGGAAGACGTTTCACCTCTCATCCAAGAGGCTTCATCAGTTCATGGACGCGTCTGACCAGACTGGGACTGGACCAACTAAGTGGTGGTTTAATATACAACTTACAAAATAGTGACGTGAGAACTTGAAACCAGTGCACCTAGGCTGCATTGGTGAAGACTTTATTTTGTATTGTTTATTTTATTTTGTATTTTTCTGTGCTTTTTGAGAGAGGAGAGAAAAAATCCAGAGTCAAATTCTTTGTATATTTGCACATACATGGCGAATAAAGCAGATTCTGAGTCTGAAACGTTTGTATATTCATAATCCATATTTTTTAAAGAACAACCATATGGGGACACACATCATCAATCAACACAGTGTTTTTGTGTGTCTGGAGGGGATAATTAAGTGAAACATCTTTTAGGAATATCACAGGCAGGTGCTTAAGCATTAGGATACGTGAGTAATACAAAATGATGAGGATTTTGATTTGAATTAACAATAATAATCAATAAGAAATGAGAATATGGTGTCTACTTTTATTATTGGCAGCTTATTAGGCCTATACTAAATGAGTAGACATTTAACATTTTAGGAACTAATACTTTTGTTACACTAAATTTATTGAGAAAACTAAAATAATAAATCACAGTCGAAACAAAAAAATTCATGCAGTCATATGTAAGCCACATATAGGCCTGAGAATATTAAATAATAAAGTCCTAGGCTACTTCAATGAAAATAAACAGTGTCGTGCTACTTTACTACAGATTATAAACAGTGCTGTCTCTCACTGAAAACATGAGCTGGAGCAGCTGTAAAGCAACTACAGCCTTAACCGTGACACAAACCGACCCCACCGACGTGCTAACGGTTACATAAGTGACAGACTCACCGCTGACTCTCGTCTCCACCGTCATGTCTCCTCCTCGGTGCTGCTCAGGTGCTGCTACCTCTATGCACGCCGTCCCAGAACAACAGGGTATTTACAACAGCGAGCGACTTCTGATTGGACGCTTCTGGGTCAGCTGACTCCAGCCCTACCCGGAAGTAACGGCAGTGGTGTCACGATAATAAACAATGGTGAAGGGTTGAAACTGAGCATGGAGGCCGGGCTCTGCGACGGTGTGCGGCTACACAGCATGCTGAGAAATAATAAATGAGAGGAGAATACAGTAAAACACACTGCACTACAGTTATTAGATTAATAAAATAATGTCATAATAGATAAAGCAGCTTATTATTATTGTAATCAATATAGCGCCGCCTATAAAATATCTTATCTATAGCTGGAACAATTAATCAATTGGGCTAGTTGACCGACTACCTCTTAATCTGCAGCTATTTTGTATAGCCTAATCGATTAATCATTTTAGTCATTTTTCATTTAAAGCACCAAATAGTGTGAGGATTTTCCACTTGTCTTTGTGTTATGGTTATAGGGAACTGAATAGCCAGGACATCATCTTTTGTCTGCACATCATGTTGTGATAAGCATTTTTACACTATTAATTGAATATATTTGAAAAAACATTTTGCAGATGCATCACTAATGGAAACAGTCTAATCCATTGTTGCAGCCTAAATGTTATTTCTGTTCATTCTTATGGACCCCTGATTCAATACTTCACAAATAATCTCTTATAGCCTATAGTTATTTCTTGGAGACAGAGCATATTATTATGATAAATCATAATTAAGGGGCCCAAGAGTCAGTTCAGCTAAAAAAAACAGGATGATGAAATGGGTATCTATGATTTCTTGAATTTATTTATTCATGATCTGTGATATAGGATGTGTTTTTCATAGTGTCAGGAGGTAGGTAAGCTGTCTCATGGGTTTACCTCTTTATTTTAGTTTAAATTCTGTTAGAGATGATTTTGAGAGATGAAATTTTATATCTGTTTTTTTTGTCTTGATCATATCTTTTGGTTTGTTTATTGGTTGCAAACACACTCATTTTTTTGTAAATGAGTGTTAACAGGGTACTCCTGCAGAGCATACTCTCTGTGAGTTTCCCCTGCATAAATAAAGGTTTCAATCAACCAATATGATGAATAGTATTTTGCCAACCACTAAAAGGACAAGTCTGGAAACATGGTTGTTGTTGTAAACAAGTCCTCAAGTACTCAATTTCCTTGCGGAAATCCCAAAGGATCAATAAAGAGAGGTCTAAGTCTAAGTCTAAGTCCAACGATATGACCAGGACCAAGAATACGTTCAATCAATGAATTCCTCCTTGGCTTTTGGTCTTTTCATGAGAATTAAAAAAATAAAAAAATATCCTCAAACTTATGTTTAAGTGCTACTTCAAGGGACAATTAAGGGACAAACTGTGATAGTAACAAAAAAGCACATTATTATCTGGTAACAGGAGCAAAAGTGTCGTAGCTTCCTCATGACCGTAAGTTAACTCAACCAACGAGATCTCTGGCTCCAGAGCAGCTTTTCCTCCAAGACATGTTTAAACATAACTGCAACGTGCTGTTCTGTAATATTTACAACGCACTCCACGACCACTGCAGAAAGAGAGTATTGAGGACTACAGGCCTCTCTGTCTCTCTCTCTCTCTCTCTCTCTCACACACACACACACACACACACACACACACACACACACACACACACACACACACACACACACACACACACACACACACACACACACACACACACACACACACACACACACACACACACACACACACACACACACACACACACACACACACACACACACACACACACACACACACTGTTAACCTTCTCCCCTCATCAATAACATCTCCTTCAGCTATCACTTCACACTCCCTGACACAGATAACCTCCAGACCTGTCTACTGATGCAGCGACATGTGGCTCCACTATCACCCATTATTGCTGTACAGGGGGTCAGTCCACCATTATCATTATGTAAAATGAGTACGACTTACGTGACTTTGAACACCTGGAAACCCCCTTTAATAAATGTGGAGGGAGAAGTTAAGTATTTCTTACTAAACTCATCAAATGTATATACTTTCTTATCGTCTGAACCTCTAAATTATCGCTATAATTAGTAGATTCATGACACTTGTTATGACATATGCTGCGGAAATGAAATGTAATCTGCTTGGAAAGACTAAACAGTCTGGTTGTGTTCTGTCATACCAGCCAAATACCTCAATTCAATATTCAAGATGTTTATCGTCACACCGGTTATACAAGGACAAACATAAGCATAAGCGACATCTCAGCATAAGCATGGAATAGTTACAATTACAGCAAATGTAAGGGACATGTAATAAAATAAAGTATAAAACAAATATAAGAGGCAATGAAAGAAAAACTGTTAATATAAAAAGGCATATAAAATAGAATAAAGTCAATATACAGGAAGAAGCAATTAAAAATATATAATATGTGTATATAATGAAAAATATAAATATTTGAGCATGTTTACAAAGACAGTGACTATTAAACACAGAATGAATATTGCAGAGGAGGTTGATAATGATATATGTCTTAATAGTTTGCTTGGTCACAACATATTTGCACTGCATGGCATCAGGGTCTCAAGCTTTTAAATCTATTCTCAGATCATCCAGGAGGGGGCGCCAGACATTTTTAGCTGCTAACTCATTCTGTTTTAGCGGAAGCTATGAAATAGAGCCTCCCACACACCAAATATGACAACACAAGTCATATGATTTGCTGCTGACCATTTTGCATGACTTTGGTCTATTATGTGCTGTAATTACATAAATCACAGCACATCATGAATTTTATTTATTTTGAAGATTTGTCAACTGTTATTGGTGTCAGTGTCAAAGAGAACGGCAAATTAGGGATTTTGCTGGACAATATAATTCTTTTTTCTATGTATGTACTGTAAAAACAAGAGTTTTGACTTTAATTTACTTTAAAAATTCCAATATGGGCCGGCTGGTGGCCAGAGCGGTTAGAGCAGTCACCCCATGTAAAGAGGCTGAAGGTCCTCGATGCACCGGCCACTGGTTCGACTCTGACCTGCGGCCCTTTGCTGAATGTCTCCCCCTTTCTCTCTCACCCTATTACCTGTCCGTCCTAAATAATAAAGGCTTGAAAAACTGCCCAAAAAATTATTTATAAAAAAAACTTCAGTAAATTCTAGTTTGTATCCCAAATAGTGTCACTTTAAATGCTTTTACAAAAACTGATGAAATGGCAGGTGTATGATTAGTATAACGTTCATATTCTCTAACATGTTACTAGACACAAGTCTAATTTACATAGTTAAATCTCACTCGCAATGATGACTTTATCTTTTCTGTGTAAACTTCAGCTCCACAGTCTACATAACATGAGCCTGTGCTGACTGCGTGAAAGACACTTTCACCGCATACCAGCGTAAACAGTCCTCCTGCATAAATAGTGTTTTATTGCACAGCTCCGGTCTGACCTCTGGTGGGAAGTTGTTGCCAATGCAACAGTGTGCTGCAGGGTTTGGGCGAACATCTGTCACTTACCCTTCACAGACACTCTGAAGGCCGTAAAGCCCGGACTGTGTTAATAACTGATTACGTATGAGGTGGTGACTTAGTTGACATTGCTTCGAGTTAAAGCTGATATTAGGAAACAAACAGCTGTTTCTGTTTATTATGGTTGTACTGAATGTATGGGACATGGTGAGAGTTTAAAGATAAGGTCAGCATTGTTTTATATCTTTAGAATTATCAACAAATTGTAATAATAGCCCATAATGGTGTAAAATAAGATGTCTTGTATGTGTTTTATACGTTCTTGCATACATTTTTGTTACGCAGACAACAGTTATTAGTAACACACATTCCTTTATGGTTGTGGGATTTGTTGAAATAAATAATAAAATAAGGGTTTAATTCTGTTTAGCTGCTTCAGTCGCACTATCATGGATTAGAAAAAGAGACTTTGTTAATGCCATTATAACCTGTGTTTTGCCAAACATCGATGCTGTCCTGGCAAACAGAGGGGTCAGTAGAGAACATTATGTCAGTGCCAGTGCTCAAGTATTGATTTGATGAAATTAGTTTGAGAATGTATTTAATTTAAAAGGTGTTGACGTCTTTGATTACTTTGGAGAAACACAGCTGATTATTTCCACTGTCAAAACGTTAACGCTGTGCTGAAAGCTACGTGTTTATCATGGGCGTGTGTGTGTTTAGAATATTTACTTAACAGGCTAAGACCATATATAGAAAAATGCAGGTCAGCATGTTTACCCTCTCAAAGCTGCTTCGACTGGTTTTGGCCTCTTTTAAAATCAATTCAAGCGTGATTCAAAGGTTACCCCTCCCATGATAGGGGCTGCATTGATATTCCTGGAGCTGTCTAATTCTGTTTGTATCATAACTTTGTGTTTGACTCATTTGATTATCTCTATTACATAGCTTGTTAAGTTTCTCTTATAGAATATGTGTTGTGGCGGGCAAATTGTATCCAGGTAGGGAAGGCCCTACTGAAGCATCTGCTGCAACATAGGCTGTTTTTCTCCTGTTTATATATTATATTTGTTACATTAAGGCTTCAATCTATAATGTTTTTATAAATATTCTTATCTGAATGACAGAGTGTGGAAAATAACAATAAAGGTGGAACATTTACACATGGCAATGGCTGTCTGTCAGTCAACAATCCTATATGATTAGATGCACTTCCATGAAAGTTTGTACTGATGGTGCCTGCATGGAGGATGAATCCTAATGACTTTGGTGATCTGGCTTTTAGTCTCCCACCATCATCAGGTAAAATGTCCATTTATCCCATAGACTGTATATGATTTATCCAAAATACCTGAATAGGCTTAACATTATAGCTTCCTGCAAAACTACTGTTTTCCCCCTCAGCCTCTGCTTTGTGCTAATTACCAAATGTTAATATGTGATAAACATGGTACACATACTGTAGCATCAGCATTGAGCATGTTAGCATACTTAGCATCTAGCTCGTAACACCATTACATTGTGCTGTATGACCGTAGACTCCTAAAGTGTGTGCAGACAGAAACTGAAGTGAATTTTCCTGCTGTGTTTGTGTTTATTTTGGTTGGTAAGCAAGTAGTTAGCTGTAAGCTAGCTAAGAGACACTCAGATAGGCTACAACTACAAACTCACAAGATACAGTCACAAAGCAACAGGTGTGTTCAAAGTTCAAAAATGGGTGTGATCCGAGCAAGGATCCCCCCACACACACTTTACAGCCCTGACCTCGTTTGGCGTCATGATGGGATCACACCCTCTTTGCAGCCTATGTTAGGCGTGTAATATTTTGCTCATGTTTTAAACATTTTCAACTTGCACACGTAAGTGAATTTAGTGCTGTTGTGTCACTGTTGCTCTGATATAGATTGACAATCTTTTTCATACATTACCAGAAAAAAAACAACTTAAAATGTAATTGCAAACATAGGGATTTGTACACGCGGGGCTTGATATTTGTATAAGGTTCCCAGAATGTGTGACACCCCTGCAGAGGCGCTGCTTGCCAGCAGGCAAGGCAGGCAACTGCTTGGAGCCCCAGGCCAGGAGGGGGCCCCAGATGGCTGACAACTACAGCAGTGACAATGCATAAAATTTGCAATAGGTGCGTTTCCACTATGGTCAACTATCCGGAATGAGGTGGGTCTTTTTTGCCAGAACGCCCCTAATTTCGCATGTGAGTCGCTCAAGAGGCCGTTTGACCGGGATTTCCCCAATTACTGATTGGATAATCCTAAGCGGTATGTGACATGTGGTAGTACAGACGCCACAACAACACGGTGAAGTAGAGTAGACACTTTGATCCAGTGGTGTAATAGAACGCAGCACAGAAAATGATCCGTGCATGCAATGGCACGGCACTTTGCAAGCGGGGCGACGGCCTGTCTGTCAACACACACTTTAACAGCACCTCAAATCTTTAAGGTGGAGTGTTTTCTTTCAAGTTACTTGTACATAAGTTGAGATTGTGAATCATGCAGGCCACCTTAAATCAAACTATTTTGTATTTCTCACTTTGAGGAAGTGGGGCGCAGCGCTTTATCACTGATCAGCTGATCATCTTTGATCTAGACCCGTTCTGAGTGATACGTCACCTCAGCGGTCTCGTAAATCCCTGTCTGGCCTTTTTTTTGTAATGGAAACACGACGAGTGAACGGCCATTTGAGAGGGCGTGCCTTGGAAGTTTCCGAGCGGCTACTTTATAGGGATAGTGGAAACTCACCTATTGACAGTAGGAGACCTGACCTGCCTTAGGGGGCCCCAACTGACTCCACCCAAGTTTTTATTGTTCTGGTTTTATCAGGTTTTATCTGGTTACAGTACGACGCTACCCAACGCCCTTTCAAAATAGGATGTCCCAGTCCAAGCTGGTTCAAGCCTCGTATTTCTACGCCGCATAGCCGTGTTCACCGTTGTTTAAACCGATCTAAGTTTTTAAAAAAACAACGTAATAGTCATCTAATTGTGACTAACTGACGAAAGAGGTGATCGTAATTGTTCACATGTTCGGCCGCTGTGTCTGTTTTGGTTCAACGGAGCGTTTGGACCCAGAAATCGTATTTTGAAAGGCATCAGACTTAACAGCCGGATTTCTTTCCTGTTTTTCTATTTATTGTTCTTCATATGAATATGTTTTTTTTAATAACTAAAAAAAATATATATTCATATTTTGAAAATAACTAACTTTGAAATAACTAAAATATGCACTTTTGAAATAATTTTCATTACCTTTCGCAATTTTTTTTGTCGGTGTCAGATTATTTATAACATAATGGAGATAAATGCCGGTTCTAGGGGGCTCCTGTTAATTTTTCTACCTTGGCCCCAACAGACTCTAGACTCGCCTCTGCATCCCTGGTCCAAAGAGTTTGACGTCGCCTTCAGTAAAATACGCAATTTAAATGTGACTGTCAGAAAGCCTGGCCTGAATGTGAGAGCTTGCATCGATCTTAACCGTAAACACTCAGCGTTTTTTATCCAAACCACGTGTTTCCCTGCACGGGGAAAAGGTGTAAAGGTTTAAAGATCATCTCGGCAGCAGATTCACATTCAGCAGGTTCGCTCTCTCCGGTAGTTGCATCGCTCCGCGGGCAGCAGCGCTGGCTCGCTCCGATATCTCAACTCGCTGTGGATTGTGGGAGTCGAGGACACTGCCCAGGCTTGTTCCCGAAGAACCGCAGACGGTCTTTCCCCCCGCTGTGTTTTTGTAAGTAACGCACCGGGCTTTGTCACCTGTCGTGTCGAGCACGGTCCCTTATTCGGTGTCCGCTCTCGTTAACGTTGCCATTTTAGTGTTTTTTTTTATTGGCATGGAGGCCGAGAGCGGAGACTGCTGGAGCTGGCAGGCGGGGAGGGGAGGGAAGGAGGAGCGGGCAGCTGCCGCCGCTCTGCCGGGGTTATTTCCACCCCAAAAAAAAGCTCGCTGACCTGCACGGGAAAATGTGCTCAGGTCGTCCGACAGCTCAATTTTAGCTTTTAATATAGTCGCTGAGTCTGTGGATGAAATGAATTTACATGTGCGAGACATCCAGCGGGCTGTTGACATGCGGAAATCGTTGTCAGCTGCCAGCAGAGAGAAATACAGTCAGCGAGGCGGTGAAATCAACCTCTACCTGTCCGGAGCGGAGAAATGCCGCAGATGGGTGATCTCCTTCCCGCCGCTCATTAACGTTATTGCCGGTTAATTGTCACGGCGCAGCGCTGTGTTTCATACGATACAATGTAGGCTATATCGTGTGAAATCCTTGCATTACAGCAGTTTGGCCTTTGGTGGGGGCTAATTAATTACCAGGAACATACAGCTAATTAATAAATGAATTCATGTCTGCAGCTGTTACATGGGAAAATGGTTTCCAACACATGTCATGACAACATCCACGGGAATAACTTGAAATATTAAGACTTTTCTATTCGACTTTAAGCCAGGAATTCATAGCTATATGCATATTTACATTGAATAAGTCATCATTCCCATGGTAACAGGGTGCTAATGTGCATATGTTAATACAATCTGACAGCAATCCATCACTGCTTACAGCCAGTGTGGCATTTCAGATGCTCTTTGGCCTTAGGGTGATCTAAGTAAATAAAAACCTGTGGATCTTGGGCAATTAATATTATGAAGTGTGGGGAAGTAAATTGTGAAAGTGATGTGCTTATGCATCCAGGGGATTTGTAGTTACTGAGAGTGAAAGCACAGGACTAACTAGAGGGTGACAGTAGATCCATGATGAAGGACTTAGCCTTGATCGAATAATAATAATTGTATTATTTATTATTACATAAAGTGAACCTGACGTTGCTTATATTTCGATTGCTTTGATTCTGTATTTTTCTTGATATTTATAAGCATTTGTGCTTTATTTTATTCTTTGTAAATAAGTCCTTAATACAAGGCGATATTCATTTGAGGCAGATGCAGTTTAGTTGTGCTTGAATAATGACAGTAAAGAGTTTAGAGCGGGGTGTTTGGATGTGAAACCTTGAAACCTATTCAGGATTGTATCAGCTTCTGTTTTTATTATATTTAAGGGGTCAAAAGTTATCCGACCTCTAAACACTAAATATTACATAAAGATGTATTGGTTCTTTATTCAGGAAGTTCTTTTAGTTTGTTGTAAAAGTCTTTAGAAAACATTATATCCGTGAATGTCACACTTACAGGAATGTAACGTGTCGGTGTCAGAAAAATATCATGAAAGTACAATATTAGTATGTTTTCAGTGTCAGAAAAATATCATGAAAGTACAATATTAGTATATTTTCAGTGTCAGAATAGATGTTTTGAAATTATTCCATGGGACCCAGCGAGCCCCAGAGGGCCGACTGCTTATTTATTTCAGTCTTTATTGTGATTAATCACTTCCTGTTGGAGAAGAGAAGTGTCCAAACATAACACTGGGATTTCATCTGGGCAAATTTCCAGTTTTGGAAATATGTCCTCTGTTGCAGCCTCAGTGTGTTATTGCAACCAGAGCGCACGTTTTCACCACTTACCAAGACAAATAAGGAATACAGTCAGCCACACTAGGTGTACTCTGTATTGTATTACTGCTTATTAAATATTTTACTCACCATAAAGGAATATTCAGATGGATCCCGGTTGTTGTGTCCCTACAGAGACCCACACTGGTAGCGGTCTCAGCACCATGTCGAGCCGAGGAGGAAAGAAGAAGTCGACCAAGACGTCCCGGTCCACCAAGGCCGGGGTCATCTTCCCCGTGGGTCGTATGCTGCGCTACATCAAGAGGGGACTGCCCAAATATCGCATCGGGGTGGGAGCGCCCGTCTACCTGGCTGCTGTCCTTGAGTATCTTACTGGTGAGAGAATGATAAATATGAATAATGCTTATTTGAATACAGATGTCAGCTTATCTACTATCACAGATGCTTTTTAGCTGCTACTGCAGTTTTGTACTGTTGTTTGCTGCAGCAACTTGTTCTCAAGCAAGACGAGCAAAATCTTAATATTCAGTGGTATCTACTCCACGCAGAAAGCAACGCAACCAAAATAGGCAACTGCTATGAATTAGAAACTTTTCCCACAAAATTGCATTACATTAACATTAACACAAGCTTCACATAGAAATAGGTAACATTGAGGAACTTTTCTTGAAGCTGTACATATATTCAGAGATGACCTAATCTCTTGGTATGAGCTAAAAGATGATTGGTCCAGACATTTGCTCCATTCTCATGTAAATTATGTTTTTTTTTTCTCTGTAGAGATTATATAGAATTAGAGGACCACGTGAAAGTTTAACATTATTTATTAGGCTTACCTCAGCATTCATAGATTTTCTACGCCACATGTTCATTGATGGTTGCAGGTTCGCATCCCGGCCTGGGCCTTTCTGTGTGGAGTTTGCATGTTCTCCCTGTGTCTGCGTGGGTTTCCTCCGGGTTCTCTGGTTTCCTCCCACAATCCAAAGACATGCAGGTGTTCGGTTCATTGATGACGCTACAAAATTGCCCTTAGGTGTGAATGGTTGTCTGTCTCTGTTTGTCTCTATGTGTCCTGTGATAGACTGGCGTCCTGTCCAGAGTGTACCCTGCCTCACGCCCGGTGTCAGCTGGGATTGGCTCCAGCCCCCTGCGACCCCGACCCCAGGAATAAGCGGTTGAAGATGAATGAATGAATTAATGTTAATTGATGGTATTTTTTATTCACCCATGTAGCTGAGATCTTGGAGTTGGCCGGTAATGCAGCCAGAGACAACAAGAAGGGTCGCGTCACACCACGGCACATCCTGCTGGCCATCGCCAACGATGAGGAGTTGAACCAGGTCGGCTGCTGCACTCATCTGAAAAAAACATTATTGACATGCCGCGCTTATGTAAACTTGATATCGTCAAGTTCATTTTAAAGTTTTCTAATCTGTCACTTGAAGGACATTGTGTAGTCCATTTACAAAAAAAATTACAGCATTCTATCATTGTCAATGCAAGACTTTTTGATTTCTTACCTTCCCTGCAGCGTGGGACAGTGTGGACCCCGGTTTGTAACGCTTGTCTTCCTGTCTCAGTTGCTGAAAGGTGTGACCATTGCAGCAGGTGGAGTCTTGCCCAACATCCACCCGGAGCTGCTGGCTAAGAAGAGAGGAGCAAAGGGAAAACTGGAGACGCCGGTCTCACCCGCCCCCGAGAAGAAACCCAAGCCGGTCAAGAAATCAGCGAGCAAGAAAATGAGTGGGAAAAAGGGAGGAGCGAGGGCTAAGGTATTGCTTCATGTGAACAGTCTGGTGAATGTCATCTACACCTAATGTGTCAAGGCGTTAGCTGAGAAAGGTTCATCACTGAACACCTGTTATTAAGTATTTGTTTATCTGCTTTATCTAGCAGCACTAGAAACATTTAATCGGACTTCTTTAACCACTTTATGTCATTGTTGTGGTACGTTGATTGATTTGATAAGCGTGCAATGCTCAAATTAAAATCAGAAGATTAGTTTTTTAAGACATGCAGATTTTGCTACTGAAACACACTCAACGTCCTCAGCAGCAACTCACAAACTTTATTTTAATGAACCTTTACAGTAGTTAGTAGTATACAGAAGGGGAAAATGCCAATCGTGCATCAAGTCATACTAAAACCTGTGACCAACAGTCATTTCTGGAGCAGTGTATTTTATCTTTTGAGCATTCAGTCTTGTAGTTTGAGTCATTTTGGAACAATAAAAGAGAGAAATGAAGAAATCCATGTTGACATCTGATAGCCAGGCTTTTCCTCCCCCAAGATCTGGACTGAAGCTCATATTTAGCTATTTCCTGATGTGTCCTTAGCTGGCTTCAACACATGACAAAGATGATCAAAGATGAAAAATTGGTGTTTCCAGTCCAGTACAGAGTTACTTTCCAATAAACTTTACACAAACTTTAAAGACATAGTACGGGATAGGTGAAAGAGTTTAAATGTTTTGTAGTAGTTGGGAGAAAATAAGATTCATTTAAAAGGCTCAACATCTTAAATGCGGACGACTTCTGGTCGGTTGATCGACTGTTTGGTCAATATGCTCTTGTGCGGCCATCTTCTCATTGGACGGACAACCGCTGGCGTTGCTTTCATAAGGCAGTGGCGTGTTCAATTAAGCATTTTATCCAAGCTGAAAATTCCAGGCGAACTTCTGTAGACATCCAGCAGAGTGAGGTTGTGGTTTTTCTATCTACCTGAGTGAGTCTTTGCTTGATCTTGAATCCCGCTGCCGTGCTGTGAGATGTCGGCAGACGTGTCGGCACATTAAGGTGAAATAGGTCTGGATGAAGGGAAGGCTGAAGCCCGATATATACGGTCCAGCAGTATTACTTTCTCCTCTGTTGTTGTTGTTCAGCACTTTTGTCCCGTCCATCCTTCACTGTGATTGGACAGCTGGGTAAAAAACAGTGATGAGCACAGCATCACAAGCGACCAGGACATAACTCCAAATGAGCAGCACTCAGCACCTCGCACGCTGCTGGTGTTTGAGTAAATACATATATACTGTAAATACACGGCACTCCCATTGCAAATAATAAAAAACTAATAATACACTGCGCTTAGGACAAAACGCTTCGGTGGACACTCAGCACTACCAGGTAGAGTACACATAATTGGTGGAAGAGTAGGTAGACCAAGTTCCTTGGGTGACTAACGGCCCTAAAGTTCAATGAACATCCAGAACAAGAACAATCTAAAAGCACAGCACTAAGACAGGATGTTATCGTGAAACAGCTTCAGCAGTAAAAATTAATAAACTAACTTATTACCTCCCTGCAGAAGGGACCAAGGGAATAGATAATATTCCCATATAGTGTCACATAAAGACAACGTGTATTCTGTTTCCTCAACAGAAGCAGGGTGAGGTGAGCAAGGCAGCGTCAGCGGACAGCACCACAGAGGGCTCTCCAGTTGACAGCTTCACCGTGCTCTCCACCAAAAGCCTCTTCCTGGGTCAAAAGGTCAGTGTTCTGTCTGTGGAAATAGACACAGGTCGAAGCTAAATACATAATAAACTACAGGTGAGTCTCTATTGAATGATTTAGGTTTGGCATGAACAGATACCTAACTCCTAACTCATGCCAGGCTAAAATAAGGCGTATACAGAAGTAAGAGTTCAAGACACATCTTTGAATACTTACATTAAATACATAAAGGAGGACATACAAATATGTACGCATTAGATATTATGAGTAAAATTGTTTTAAAATGATGTGCCATACATTATAAAAGTTTTAAGTTGGATAAAAGTCAAAGGAATAAGACACAATCTCATGCCATTTCTTTAGTCACGGAGGATCTTATCTCTGTTTTTGGTTTTTGATGAGCAACAAGATGAATCACATCATGAACTATAAAACTAAAGATATGTTTTATATTCTCAGCCACAGGGGTTTTAATTAAAGATTTAAGACTAGAATAAAATCTGTTATTCAGTCTTTTATCTATTATTGAACCACATTTAAGAGGTGCAATCAATCAAAGATGAGGTGATAATGTTGTGTATATAGTTATCTGTTCTGTCTCATAAAAAGAAAGCTGCTTGTGATATTTCGTCCTATAAATGTAAGTTTCCATCACGCTGTACTTCCTAACAGGTCTGCTATAGTTCCCCAGACTTCATATGAGGGCTCATAGTGCTACACAACAGAGCAGCGCACAACGCTTTTAACCTTAAATGTAGCAACCATGAGTGTTTCAACTGTATCTCACATCTGTAAGCTCCCCCTCGCTTTGGTCCTGCTGAGCATAGAAACTTCTTTTTGGCCATTTTCTTTTTTAAATTGAACTGAAACATGGAAGTAAATTTGCCTTGCAGTCACATCCAAGCCTTTTTTTTCTATTTTCAAGTTTCAAGATTGCAAGATCATCCTGATCAGAAGCTCATAAAAGGCGGGACACCTTATGTGTAAGAGAATGACTTAAGAATGATGCAAGAAGTGTCACTGAGTCCCTAATTTCAAACAGTTATAGTAATTATGGATTTATTATGATTTGGGCTTCTGTGCACCGTCTTTGTGCTTTATATATATATATATATTTGGCGTTACTGTCCAGTACAACATAATATTAACACAAACAGATAATATTGACTGATAGTGTCCACAGAAATGTAATTTGGAGGTGTTTTACAAGTCTTCAGAGAAGGGCTGGACGATAATTCAATATTATTATCGTCTTTCAATGGAATCAGGTTGTGATGAAATCAAATATCGAGATATCATGATACACAATTAGGTCATCTAAATTGATAACAAGCACATACTAACTCAAATTGATGTAAATTATTTTGAGTTTATTTTTTTTCACCAAAGTTCTTATTGAATTTAGAAAATACTCAATAGTATTTTTCATGTTATATGTTCAATTCAAACAGGAATATACAAATATAGGCCTTACCATGTGGTTATTTTAGACTATTTATTTATTCACTCAGCAGAGAACATGCTGTATCTTGATAAATATATATATATATATATATATATATATATATTAATTATCATTATGGAGATAAGGAATGATCCATATCGTGATAGAAGATTTTGGCGATATCGTCCAGCCCTATGGAAGAGTCATGAAAACTCTCTCTACACTGTTTAAACAGAATCCAAAAAAACACAACATTAAATGCCCCCAGTAGAAGAACAAAAAGGGGAAATTTACTTCCAGAGCTCAATGTTTCAGCTCAGCGACTGCTAAGGGCTCTGCATGCTTTGGTCTACCCTGCATATGCTAATACTACTGTAAGAGTTATATAGTAATTACCCTGACCTGATGTGATAGCAGATTTAGTTTTTAAAGGATCATGAAACAGACTCCTTGCTTGCGGTTTTGTCAGAAATCTTGGGCAATTTTTCTTCTCAGCCATGAATTCATGGATCATTTAGGATCCTCGGAAAACATCACAGTCTGTAGCTACATGTATAACAAATTACAAGGCTGGAGTATTACAGTTTAAACACATGCTGTCTTGGCTCAGATGTATTGCATTTAATATCAAACTTACATTTATTTACTCTGTCCGTCTAATAGATTAGGCTCCAGTCAGTAGAGGGACGTATTTGTGTGCTGTCATACTTTCTTCATTAGTAAAATGTGCTCGATCGTGTAGTCGACCACAGATTACAGCAGCTGTTTGAAATCAGCGCATGGTAATCAAATTAATTCCATTAATCTCCCACTGATTAAGATAATGAACCTATGAGTGGAAAAGCTTGTCTGTTTTCTGTTTTATATACTTAATTAGCACAACTGCACTTTTTCTGCTCCTTTGTCTGTTCTGTTTCTGGTCTTTTATTACTTTTATTACCGAGTTCATATCACTAAAATGTAGTGTTTGCATAACCGATGATGAATCTTAAGCCAGTTTCACACATGCACTGCAAACCTGAAAGCACCTAGACATTCCCGCACAGTTGGAACGGACATTAAACAGACTTTAACCTGCCAGCTCCCTACTACAAAGACGAAACTTTGTCGATGACATTTCTATTTTGCGGATCGCGTAACCGGAGAGACGATGAGGTTCTGGAACTTTTGTCAGGAAGGACCAACACTGTAATCATCAGATTCAAGGGCCGGAAAGAGAATCGTTTATTTATGACCGAAATAGGCTACACGGCCGCGTTGTAATCCGCGCCACGCCCTTCCTCCTACGGGTATTTCCAGTAAGTGAGAACGCGTCGACATGGAAAATCTCCTGATTTGTGTGCTACATGTGCGAAATAGAAACTCCTAACATTGTCCAGCGTTCTTTTCAGGAAACAGCTTTTGACTCTGAGATACTAACAGGACAATATATATATAAGGATACCATGTTTGCTCTGAAACTTTAACAAAGTATAAATATTAATATAGTGGAATTAGCTTTGCAAACTAATAAATAGTAGGACGATGAACTGATTCCAATAGGAACAACAGGACTAAAGGAACATTAGCTAGACTACACTCTACACAAAAAACGAAAATAAAGTAATATGCCAAACTTTAGGAAAAGTACAGGTGTAAATAATCCAGTTATTGATGGTTGAATTGCATTTTGCTGCTTCAGACAGTTTCAGGGTCCTGGTATTGTTTGTGCAGGCTCACTGTCACGCTGTCACGGCTTACCGGGACACTTAAATAGACCAAAAGACCAACTAACAGTACATATTGTATCCATCATATCCACGTTGGTTAGTTTCTGCTTGTGACTGCTGTCCCTCTTGGTTGCTTCCATCATGGTCCTAATAATCCAGTCTCTGTTCATTGACATTTTAAATAATTTAGCATTTCCTAATCAATACACCTGCAGGCCCGCTGTCCTTATTTTCTGTCTCCTGTACAAAAAGTCTAGTCAGTCTGTCGACGGTTAGTCATTAAATTGCACGCATACGTTTAGCACTCACTCACTGTGTGCTTTCAGCTGTAGTGCAGATATGTTAAGCCGTGGTGTGAATCTGGTTTTAATTGCTTTGCTTCCTCCCCTCTTCCTTCTTGCTCTCCCTCCTCCTCTGCATGCCTCCCCCTCGCTCCCTGCCCTGCTCCCCTCCGCAGCTCAACCTTATCCACAGCGAGGTCAGTAACTTGGCTGGCTTTGACGTGGAGGGGGTCATCAACCCCACCAATGCTGAACTTGAACTTAAAGATGATCTAGGTGAGCTCCCCAGTCCCCCACATCCTCTCTGGTTCTGATTTTAAAAAATCCTTGAATGTTCGAGAGCTTGAGAAATTCTCCTGAATTAAATCGTCAGTGAATGAAAAACTCTCAACGGCCATCCTTCACCAGGTCTGTTCATTCACACTGAGGACAATTTGGTTCATGAAAGTGGAAGAGATATTGATTAAATTTGCAATACGTTTGCCTTAACTACAGCTCATTTTGAATTTCTCTTTCAAAGAAACACAAATGTATCGCTTTTCATATGGATGAATTGAAATCAACTGAAGATCTGATAAAAAAAAAAGAAGAATTGATACAAAATCCATTGAGGAAAACTGGGACCTTCTCTGCATTTTCTCTTTGCGTACTATCACTGTGGTGAGCTCCTTGCAAGCTCAGAAAAACAAGTTTATCTTAATCGTATTAATCTAAAGAGATAAGCATCCTCCGGTAGCAGGAAATACAACTTTTGGAAGCTTGGGAACATGAAATGAAATAGATGAAAATTAGTTTAAACTAACTTTTAAAAGCAGATATTATATTATACAATACATATTTTTGTTTATTTGCTAGTTACTTTCTAAATATCTCAGTACTGTAAATAAAAGCACAGGTTTAACCATTGCCCAGCTTTGTTGCATGTACGTCTATTTCTGTGTAAGTACTTTGCAGCGAACACCGGAGAGATTACACTTTACAGTAAACCCTAACGAAAGATTCAACCATTGGAAATTAATTGAAAAAACAGAAAGGAAAGCGAAGGACAGGTGCTATATGGTTACCCTTTGATGTCTGCTGACCGGTAAAAACCTCAGCTGCAGCCAACTTTCTTCAGCCAACGACTTAAAATCATAAAATCACTTATTGATGATGTTGCTCGCA
Organism: Echiichthys vipera; assembly: GCF_963691815.1. Taxonomy (NCBI): domain Eukaryota; kingdom Metazoa; phylum Chordata; class Actinopteri; order Perciformes; family Trachinidae; genus Echiichthys; species Echiichthys vipera. The sequence continues at coordinate 7,540,795 of NC_139839.1, forward strand.
GTGTGAATACCTGGTGAGGATTTTATTTTTGATCTTCTTGGACCTTGAGGGACTCACCCTGCTCTTTGACTGAAAACGAAGAGAAAGATTAATTTTAGTTCTTGAAGATGTACATAAAATACATTTCCCAGCAGCAAGGTATGAATTCCTGTGGAGACATTCAAGGATTTTTTATTTTTAAATCAAAACTCCACAGAGCAGTGATCCTGCTCGCTCTTCCCATTGTGTAGATGTGTTGAGGTTCATTCCAGGTCGTCCTCCTTTCAGATGGCTGTCAGACCTTTTTTATAATAATATGAAATGTGATGAAATAGAGCACCAATTTACAGGAGAGAAGCATGGCGTGAAGCTCTGTTAGTTGCTCGCTGCAGCTTGACTGTAAGGTCGGTGGCTTGGAGTGGGATCATACAATTGTGTGCTCAGTTACATTTGCCAAGAAATCAGGGCTGCACAATTAGTCAGAAAATGGGTTCAAAAAAATGTTCACTTTCTTAATATCCTCAATTTAAAAACTACAAAAACAAAGTGTGATTATTTTCAAATGCACTTGAGTGAAAGGTACCAAAGGTTAGGGTAATTTACTGTACTGTAAGAAATTAAAAAAGTAAATCTGCTAACTGTGCAGTCCTGCTTCCTAATTAAATAATGTGACTCACCATGTCCTCAGTTGCCTCCTTGTTTCCTGGGACGTCCTCAGCCAATAAGGAGCGCTCTCGCTTTGTCTCTTTTTTCCCTGTTCTTCTCTTTCATCCTTTTTTTTTGGTTCACCTTGTTTCTGCCCATCTGGTTGCTCCTGATCCCCTTTCACACACACACACACACACACACACACACACACACACACACACACACACACACACACACACACACACACACACACACACACACACACACACACACACACACACACACACACACACACACACACACACACACACACACACACATACACATACACACTCACTGTGTTTTTACCACCATGTTGTTTGCCTGTTGTCGTTGTTGTCGTCGTCTGTAGTTGCAAGTTGTCCAAGCCGACATTTCCATCGTGGAGAGCGATGCTGTCGTTCACCCGACCAACTCCTCCCTCTATACAGGTGGTGAAGTAGGTAAAGGAACCATTGAAACCAGAGACCACAAGTGCCTGTCTGTCTGCTCTCTTTTTGCATACTCCAGATAGTCCGCACTGCAGTCTGTGGACAAACACCACAGCAGCAGCAGCAGCACAATGTCTTAGTCTGCAATCGTAGTTGTTTAGCCGTTGTCATCAACCCAACTCCCTGCGGTTCTTAGTGTAAATGCTTGACTGTGGTAGTTATGTAATCTGGTGAAACATCGACTGAAAGAACTACTACTCTATCATGAGTGGAGATGTAATTGCAGAAGCTTGATATGTGCAAGCAGGGACTATTTTATGTATGCAGGGAAGTGCTTGTGGGGAAACTCCAGTCTCCAAGATTTGAACATGAGCTGCCAAACAGTGTTACAGTCACACGCTATGTTTTCACTAAACCTCACCCAGAAGACAAACTCAGTGTGGACACTGCAGGAAAAGATCATTTGAATTTGGCAGCGTACTGCATTAAAAACAGTCTGATAGTTGGCAGCCGGCTCTGTTTTCTCAGATGTCAGAAATTCCTGCATTTTTTTTACGCACCAAAAATGAAGAGTTTTAAAAACAGTTCCTCTTCTCAATAAGGCTCAGCCTCTCAAAACAGCACTAATGAGGTTGGCTGGATAATCTGGGACCCCCCACCTCAATATTGTGGACTGAAGCTGAAAAAACTGCTTTGGTTTTTACACCATCGCAGCCCCTTGGATTGTTTTAACGCAGGGCTGTTTCAGTCTGAGTGTCCATTAATTTAGTAATCCCCTGATATAGCTGCTACCCAAGCCATCTTAAAAAAAACATTGAAGTAAAAGTTCACTGTCTCACGCAACTTTCAAGTCTTTGTAGGTTTATCACATCACACAGGCACGGGCTACAGCCAGCCTGCAAAATGTGTAAAAGCAGGGACACAGTCCTTTTTAACATGGGGGGCTCATGTGTCGCTGCTGTACTCTACCCACTGATGATCCACCTTCAGCTAATCCCACTAAAGAAAACATACACAGTACTTCAATAGATTACCCTTAATAGTCATGTTGTACCCAAAGGCAGTGTTATACACAAACATGATCTACAGTTGAGTGCATAATGTAATGCATACACAGCTGTATATCAGTGTAATCCTGAAACCATGCTGCTGCTGCTGCTGCTGCCGCTGCCGCTGCTCGTTGCTGCTTTGTTCCTACTTCCACTTAACTAAAACGTGGGCAATCTGAGACCCGCTTCACTTCCTGTTCCCCTCGACTGTGCTGTCAGTTTTTGATCAAGACACGATCCAGAAGCCTCAAATTCAACCTTCTGAGCGCCGATCACTGTTCATTTAAATGAACCAGTAATTGTAATTTGTAATGTATTTAATTAAAGACAGGGGCAGTGCACAGTAAGACATTGATCTTGTACCAGAGGAGAATATGCATTGTGCCTGGTAATATAAAAAAAAAAGAGTGAGTGAATGCGTAACTATTTAACCACTAATGAAACAAAAGATAATACAAAGAAGATTCTTTTTCTGCTTGCTTGTATTGGCTGTTTAATCGTTTGAAGAAGGCTTATCACTAACTTTTCTTTAAAGCGCCGATATTAACCTTATTGTAATTTTCTCTCCTGCCTGTTTTTTTAATGATATTGCAGCCAGAACATTAATTTCTCTGGCTCTGGTAGTCCTTAACCACCCCTCTCTCCTCTCCGGTTTCCTTGTGGCTTCTCTCTTAAGCTCTGAGTTAATCTGAGCAATGTGGTACGACGTCCTTTAGCTGTTAACATAAGTAGGGAATAAAGAATTTGCTCTTGGTAAATGTATCTTCCTTCTCTTCAGAGTTGATTGGGCTGTTTTATTTTAAACTTGTATGCAAACTTGTCAGCAGAGCTTTCACATTATCATTAACAACACGCTGCTAGCCTTTTTTTAGCCTCTAATTTGGGAGTGTAAGAAAATACCCTCAGTCCACTGCAAATAAACCAGTATGTGAGGACAGAGGGAAGTAATTAGGCGCCGCAGCTTTAATACATTAGTTGAACAGAATCAGAGTGAGTCATTTGGAAAATAGCAGCCCAGAATCTTTACACTTCATTTGTGAGTCTTTTCCCTCATAACTGGAGTAACAGAGGCTCGGTGAGCTCAGAGATTCAGAGAGAAAGCAGGTGAAATGATTGACAGCATCGTTGTCTTGCCCGCTCGCCTGTCGTGCCCGTCTGCATGACGTCACCTCTCCTCTTTCCTCTCCTGCTTTCTGTCTGTCTGTCTGTCCATCAGCAGTATGCCAGGATGTAACCCCTCCAATCCCCTCCTCTGCTCACAGGCTCTGCTCTGGAAAAGAAGGGAGGGAAGGAGTTCACTGAAGCGCTGTTGGAGGTGAAGAAGAAAAACGGCCCTCTGGAGGTGGCTGGCGGTAAGTGCACAGACCAGATAACAGGATTGCCTACCAGCACCTGCTGCTTACATTACCACGGGGATGGTAAAGAGAGTTTAAAAAAATATTTTCTTTTTATTTAAAAGTATAGTTTGTCATTTCGTTTTGAGAAATTTGGGTTTTTTCTTGCATTATTAGATGGACCTCCATCAAGTCAGGATCTGCTGTTGTGACTTTAAACTGGATGTCACAAAAGACCAACAGAACTTCCCCTTTAGAGGGAGGGACCCATGTTATTATATTCTGTTATCATATGCTGTGCTCATAATTCAAAGAGATATTTTATCCTTTTTAATCCAGGCCTGAGTCATGGCCGTTTACATTGTGTTCAGATGAATGGTGTTTGGCCAGTCTCAGAGGCCGAAGTCCGCACAGAACGGAGCATCAGAGATTTGCCAGATTTCTGCAGAGCGCTGTGATGCGAAACGACTCATTTCATGTCATTCGGTGGATTTCGGCACATCTCCAATGCTCCATTCTGCAGAGACTCTGACATGTGACAAGCCAAACCCTGTTCATCTGAATACAATGCCCTCATTGAAACAGACCCGGTTTAAATATGGCAAAGTGTCTCTTTTAAATGATAGGCTGTCACAGATAGTCGGCTTAGACTTTAAAGTTTATGATTGTTTTATGTGGCAAAACAGCTGCAGCAGTAACTTCATCGCAGCAGTGTTCCAGGAGATTTAACAGAACCAGAATGACGGTTATTGCCATGGATTCACTTTCCCTCACACTGCATTTGCCTTGGTGTTTGGCGCATACAGTAAACATATTGAGAGGAAATTAAAATAAAGGTAAAGTACTGCAACAGCCAAGAGCATGCATGTAAAATAGAAACAGGAAACAGTGATAGATTGGACAGAACACAAACTGAAACACTGCATTACAGTTATTCTCAGAAAAAAAAATGGGTAGGACTTTCCGTAAGTGCTGTCTAAGTGGTATCAACTATTAGTAGTTGATTTTGCCTTCCATCCGTATAGGAGCAGCCAACATGTGTGGCTATGAGATCGATTTTAAAGACACACTTTGGCCTTTTCATTCTTCTCTTAAAGGTTTTGCCAGAATGTCCTGTTATTTAACTTTTTAGTGACCCTGTGAATACTTAAGTTATTTTTGTCATGAAAATGATCATAGACATTTATTATTGGCACGTAATATCTGTCCCTGGCAACTTTATCCTAAAACTACAGGCATCAGTCTTCAGGGACCCATATTCTTTGAGCCACCAGATTATTTTATCCTTCAGTCCATTTGTCTTCACTTTCTTTCTGCCCCTCTCTTATTCTTTCTCCATCTGTCTCTCTCCTTAAGCATCACTCACACTCCCTTTTTTAAACACTCCCCACCTTCACCAGTGCTCTCTCTCTCTCTCTCTCTCTCCCCCCCCCCACATTCAGCCAAGTTAGCTCAGCCTCATAATCCCGGTCTCTGAGTGGAGCTCGTAAATAGATTACCAGGTGACTGAACACCGAGCCAGCGGAGCCTGTCAGGGATTCCTGGGAATCAGGATTGGCCTAGCAGGCATCCTGACCAGACCTGGTTCAGAAACTGCTGTCAAAAAAGTTCTTCAGGATGGAAAAAATACTTGTTAAAAGTATTTGCTCATCTAAATTACACAACCAAGCTTCACAATTTCGAGTTCAGTCAGATACAGTACCATAGAGTTGTGGTGAAGATGGATTTGTAGAGAGGAAAAAAAGGCCAAAAGAGAAGGTTTATATATGTGCTGAGGGAGGGCATGCAGGTGGTTGGGCATGCAGGTGGTTGGTGCGACAGAGGAAAATGGAGAGGACAGGAAGTGTTGGAAACAGATGATCTGCTGTGGTGACACTTGACGGCAGCAGCCAAAAGACGAAGTATTTATTGACAATAAGAAAAATACAGAAATGTCTTTTGCAGAAACAATTCTATGGCACACAGGAAGTAATGCGATCCCTATTTCTGGAAGCAGCATGACCTGTTTTGCTTTTCAGACTGCATTAAAGACATTGGTCAGCTAAATTGCAAAAATGTTGCACGACAGTACTGTCCTCATAGTTTGATTGACAGGCGATCTCCAGATGTGCAGCGCACAAACACCACCACCACACACTGTTCCTCCGTTCCAAACCACAAAACAAGTTGAACTTTGCAGGCTGTCATGAAGACTGTGATCATCATCATCCAGACACTTTACCTCACAACCAGATCACATATGCAGTGAGGCTCTCACTCCGCTGTGTGAAGTCTCTCCATCCTCTCTCTGTGTGCCATCTGGAAAGAAGCTCGTCCTCAGCTTTGACTCCAGTCCACTCACACGTTCGCTGTGAGCTAATAAAATCTGACTGGAGGCTTTCTCACTTCACAGAGTCACGGGGCTTTGGCCGAGTTGTCTACAAATGCCGGTTTGACTCGTTCATCTCGTGTCTTCTCTCCGTTTCCTCCTCTCGCCTTCTCTTCCTTGTTCTGCTTCTCCTCCTTTTCCTCGCTCCTCTTCAGCGGTCTGGAGAAGTGATTTCTCCAGCCCACCTCGCTGTAATGCCCTGGCCAAACCAAATTTTAAGCTCTTAGGGATTTGCTGCATGCCTTTTCCACAAAGCAACTTGTTCTTTTAGCATCTCAGGCCTCCAGGGTTTTTAGACTTCTGACAAAAGTGGTTAACGAAGCGGATTTTGACTGTAGACAATAGACGTGAGACAATCCAGCAGTCTGTCAGAGGTGAATGAGTTCACTCACTGAAATTTAGCTAAATATGATGTGGTGTCTCAGGAAAACTATGTTTAAGGTAACTGATTTCACTCTACACAACAGATAACAGCAGGTGTTTAGTGAGGTTATCCGGCTGTTAAGTCTGACGTAACACCCTTTTAAAATATAATTTCCGGGTCCAAACGCTCCGTTAAAACAAAACCGACACAGCGGCTGAATATGTGAACAATTACGGTCACCTCTTTGGTCAGTTAGACACCTTTTCCATCCATAAGAAAAAGGTAAAATGACAATGACAGTGTTTTTTTAAAACTCAGGTCTGTTCAAACAACGGGAAGACGGAACTGCGGTGTTGGAGAAATATGAGGCTTGGACCTGCTAGGACCCGGAAATCATATTTTGAAAGGGCGTTACGTCACAACTTAACAGCCGGATAGAACATTTAAAGTGTCATTGCAAGGTGACAGTGGCTGTTGTAATTTAATTTAGGGCTGAAGCGTATTAGTGGATTGATTGATTAGTTGATCCACACAAACAATGTGTTTTAAACCCTAACCTTCATTAGCATTAGCTTTTGGTACCATGATGTTGGACTTTTGATCAAACAAAACAAGCAATTTGAAGACGTCATCTTGACTATCGATACTTTTTTTTTCATTTTCTAACATTTTCCTTAATTGTATTCAAAAAGATATTCTAATAATTTGTGATTAAAAATAATAATTTGTCACACCCCAAATTTAAATCATCATAGCTCCTAAAAACTATTCTGATTATTATATTAAAATAGAAACATTTCTACTAGGAATGCTAGTACTTATATAAGATGAGATGAAACTTTGTTGTCCACTCACATGGAAATATTATCCTTACTAAACTTTTCTACCTGAAGTACGTTTCCATTCTGCTCCTCCTCCTCTGCTTTGTCCCCAATTTTGTGTCCTTTCCTCTTCTTATAACACTCGTCATCCTCTCTTCTCTCCATCCCTCAGCTGTGTTGACCGGCGGCTTCAGTCTGCCTGCGAAGTACGTCATCCACTGTAACAGTCCAGGCTGGGGCTCCGACAAGTGCGAGGAATTGCTGGACAAGACGGTGAAGAACTGCCTGGCTCTGGCGGATGAGAAGAAACTCAAGTCTGTGGCTTTCCCCTCTATTGGTAGTGGGAGGTAAGAAAACACACAGGAAGATACACACCCACTAAACCAGTGTTTATACATTTCCAAGCAAATTCTTAGGATGAAAATCCGTGCTCGGTGTGAAACGGCTTTAAACAGCTTTAAAACTGGAGTGTATTTGCAAAAAAGCTTCGTAAAAGAACACTTTTTTTTTTAGAAACATGGTCCCTGACAAGAAACACCCGAGCTACATACCCCCAACAGGCAGAAATGCCTTCACATGTCTTCATAACATCATGAGTGGCATACTTGCGTCGTCAGCAGTCAAATGTTCATGCTCATGTGTCTCTGCCCGCTTTTACATTTTGCTGCATTTTGTCTGTGTGAGACTAAACGGGAGTTGACATGGTTCCCTGGCAACGGCGGTAAACGGCTCCACTTTGATCAGGAAAGATTTACACAAACCTAGCATGTGTTGGAATAACAGTAAGAATGTGTGAAAGCAGCACATGGAGGTCAGCGCAGCGGATCAAAACCTTTTTGGCTCGAAGAAACATGCACCTGTGAACTCTCATCCCAGGTTTAATACTGTATGAGCTGCAGTAATTGAACCAAAGGGTGATGTTCCCTTCTTGTGTCATTTCAGTAGTCAGAGGGCTGAGAAGGTAAAACAAGGATTTAACAAAAAAAAGTCTGTGTTTAGCAGAAATATAGCCACTGTAGTGGTATTGCTCAAGTGTTGGTCAGTTGCTCCACCACTTTGGTCCAGACTGTGATATCTCAATTCTATTGGATGGGTTGTCCTGACAATTTTGTACAGATATTCATGTTCCCCTGTTGTGTGAACTCATCTAGGGCCAATATCCGGTCACAATTTCAGTTAACTTTAGTTTGTAATTAAATACCTCCAAAACTAATGACATTCCCATCAGCCTCAGCTTTACTTTGTGCTTGTAATTCGCAATGTTAGCATGCTAACATGCTAAACTAAGATGGTAAAGAAGGTAAAACAGTATACCTGCTCAACATCAGCATGTTAGCATTTGGCACAAAGCACCGCTCTGCCTGAGAGCACAGAGCCGCCAGCATGCCTGTAAACCTATTTTCTTATTCCCCATTTTGTTAATTATTTTATGACCCATTGCGTTTATCTTTCGGACACTTGTTGGACTTCGAAACACAGGCTGGGAACCACTGAGCAATAGGGGGTCAGTCGAAGTCAGTCAGTTCACAGTAGAACAAGCAGCTTTAGAGTGACGTGCAAAGTTTTCACACTCACACGCATCAGGGGCATACGTTGTGAGAAGAAGTGGAAAAAAACCCCAAACATTCTACTTAAAATTTGAGCCTGGGCTGAAAGAGGCGTATGTACATGTATGCTGATGATAAACCTTTTTTTCATTTTACCTTTTTAACATTTCACACATCTAGTTGCACTGTCGTTATTTGCTGCTCTGTGTGCCCTGAATTGCCCCCCGGGGACAAATAAAGTTTTTTGAATTGAATTGAATTGAATTGATATGCAGAGAAAACAATGTTTGGAGTGATTTAGAAATGGTGTCAAAAATTCACTATATGGGCTGTAATATCAGTTATCTGTTCATTTCTTTGACTCTCTTGAAATTCCCACATCGGTCGGGCCCTAAACATAACGAAAGTCACAGTCATGGTCAAGTAAATAAAAAGGTCTCTCCAGCATTTGACCACGTGTGTGTTCTCAGGAATGGTTTCCCGAAGCAGACGGCGGCCCAGCTGATCCTGAAGGCCATCTCCACCTACTTTGTGGCCACCATGTCTTCCACCATCAAGACCATCTACTTTGTGCTGTTTGACAGTGAGAGCATCGGGATCTACGTGCAGGAAATGTCCAAGCTGGAGGCGAGCTAAAAGAGTTTGGGGTCTTCGCCTCCTTGTCCCCTTTTTTCCCCCCTTACCCTGTTTTTTCCTTCAAGGAAATAGGAAGGTGTCTACTAGTGATTTGTTTTATTATCAAGAGAAGAAGAAAAAGAAGAATCCTTCTAAAGGCCGGGAACTTGTTTTTGCATTATGTTTGTGTTTTTACTATATTATTTTTAATTTCTTATTTACTTGTCACCTCTGGCGTGTAAATGTAAAAGTGCACTGTTCATTCTGCGGTCTTTTAATACAAACAGTGCTCTACAAAACAGATTCAACAAGTGAAAAAGACTCACTTTAAGATTTGCTTTTCATGGTATATATACGGTAAAAGATGTGACGAGAGATAGCTACACCTCAATTACCAGGCTTCCAGAGAAGTCTGATGAATACGGGTTAATGCATGTAACGGCAGTGAAGATGGAAAGAAAAATATTCTCTTTCTTTTCATCTCAAAAACACAAAACACCTAATTCAGTGTAATTTTTTGGTATTAATTCTCCGTTTATCATCTCTGTTGTTAGCAGTACTGTATAATGAAAAGGTAAAGTTCAGTTAGCTCTACTTTGGTCTTCAGGAGATGAATATAACAGAACTATGGAATGAGTTTTTGTGTTGTGTGTTGCCAACTCCTGTGTTTGCCTTTCTTTACACAGGCAAAGCATTAGTTTTCTTGTGTGCTGCAGAGACCTTGAATTTCCCCCAAAAAACCTTGACCTGTTTTATTCTAATAATCATCCTGGTACCGGCGTCATGAGTTGATACCGTAAACTAAACACCTGTTGGTTGTCACTTACAGTCAAAATAAGCAATTTATGGCATAAAAATGGTAGAATTGGAGGTTTTTGCAGGACACGAACGGTTTATATTGTGTGTTCCTATCAATGTTTATATAGATGGAGTATTTGTGAAATGTTATAGTAAAATATTGGACTGTAACATAGATTTTTATTTTCTATTTAAATTGATCCTAAAAGGCACAGGCGGTTTAGAAGAAGAAGTAACAAACAACCAGCGAGAGAGTTGTTATTTTGTGTGTTTCGTCTTTGTTAAGCCATAAAACAAATGTAATCATTTAAATGGAAGCTCTCTGCTGTTGCTCTTGGTTTGCTCTTTCACTCAGCCGCCACTAGATGGCTCCCTCTAATCAAGAATTGGATTCTTTTCATCTCAGCCATTTTCTGTGCAGCAGCAGGCCTCGTCACACAGACGCCGTTTGATTTGAGTTGGATTTGAATTGGGATTGAAGTACCTGTACATGAGGAACCAGACTGCTCTGCTGCATTTGGACTTTTCAGAAGCCTAACTTTCTTATGAAAAAAAAAAAAAAAAGAAGTAAAATGCTTTCTAAAGAATTGCTACAATTAATGATTCTACAAAAGGTCTGTACACACTCCGGTAATAAAATACCTTTAAAAACGTCATTCTGTCCCTGTCGAAACTATGAGATCATTTTGCGCTTCGACCTCGAGGATGCCGCCAGCAACGGCGAGCTTCACAGAATTATAAGTGTGTGTACGAGTGTGAAGTTAAATTGTAACAGAAAACTTTGTCCCCCAGTGGAAACGAGTGTGTGTATGTGTGTGTGACCTTGAATGGAATAATAAATCCATCTTCACTTTATTAAAGTGAGCATAATTGGAAGTGTTGCAGAACAAATGGCAGAAGGATGACATGCTACATTTATTTGAGTTGAGTGAGAGCCACATTCAAAAGCCTCAGGATCCCCAGCTCAACCTCCAGCTCTACGAGCATGTGTGTGTGTGTCTGTACTGTACTTACGAGGCCCAAGTGGTCTCAGTGAGAAAAGAAAAGACTCAGTGTGAGGACGTTCAGATGAGCTATCATTTCTGATACATTTGGAGACATAAGGATTGGTTAAAGATGAGCGCGGAGAGGCTTAATGTACGTGTAATGCTATTGTATTGGGATGTGGTTGTTACTCAATTTTTCAGCTTCCCCATTGGTGATTTCTGATACCAACCATTTTCTAGCCTGTAATCAGTTTTATATACAACCTCCCCACACCTGATCCTATACAACAGCACAAACATGGAACAAAAGAGAGCAAACATACAAACGACAGGTATTAAAGCACTTATTATTGTTATTATTATTATTATTATTATTGGACCAGGAAAAATAAAGACCTGAGACAACAATGAAACAGCAAGAGATGGTCATTTCTACACCAGTCCAACGCCTTGTCAAAGTCAGCGGATATTCAAAACCAAAATGTGACCAAATTTGACAATATGACCATTTTTGAAATGATCTTACATAAGGAGGACATAGGCAGGTCCACTATCAGGTACACACCATTCTTGAAAATGCCAAATAATTTTGTGTTTCTGGCATATCAGGGAACTGCAGAAGAAAAAGAAAAAAAGTCTGTTAAAACATACTGAGCCTTTATTTTCCTGACATAGTGTAACAATGTGCAAAAGTGTCAAAACGTCTCTTCTCCAGTTAAACATGCAGCACCGGCCTCTTATGCCATCCTTCCCTAACCTTAAACCTGCAACAGCAGATTTTTTTGGCCACTTAAGGGCAAAGGAAATAAACACGACGTTGGTATATTATCATTTTTATTTATATTATCAAGTGTTGCCAAACAGCGCTGCATATATACATATCAGTAGAAAATCGAGCAACATTAGCTTTTTATTGGAGGCTCGTTTGTGGTGACCTGGAGTAGTCCAATATTCACTCTCCTGTTACTTCTGTTTCTGGTTTCCACCAACTCCCGAGGGGAATAACTGTCTCTTTAGCTGCTAGATGCTCCACTATGTTTGCCAGCTAGTTTCTAACTTTATCCGTCTGTTATTTGGTGTTTGATAAGTAGCATACAGCGAGTTTATCGGAGTCTTTTAGCTGGAAACTGAAAAGCTAAAGGCTGCTAAGCTTTGCAGAATGTCAGTGTTTTGTTTACATTAGATTTAGATTGGACGGATTGGTCCTTTAAGGCAGTGGGTTATCGGTTACAGTTCGATTTTCATAGTTGAGCTCATTATTTTTCTGGGTTATTGGAGTTATTGATATTATTGCTATTGTTTATTTTCATCTAATCTTGTTTTGTTAAGCACTTTGGGGCTGCATCTTTGCATGACGTTGGCTACACAAATAAAGTTATTGTTATTTGTCAGGGTAAAGACAACATTCAACAGAAGTTGTTGCAGAGTTCTGGGAACTTGTTGACATCGCTAAAACAAAGTCAGACGATCAGTGGGCAAACCAATAATGTATCCAGATGATCGAAACCACTTAACTTTAATGCTCAAGATAAACTTTATTCAATTCAACTTGGAGGTAAAACCAAAAGTGACCACAGCTGTAAAGTCCAGTAGTTTGTTTGTGTTCTCTTTCAAATGACCCAGAACTTTTTTTCTCTACCTGTCTTGACTGCTCGTGTCTCTGCCATGTTGGACTTCTTTAAGCGATGTCGCCACGTTCCCAGATCTCAGTAATTCACCTCGTGATTACAATTCCATTAATGTCGATAGAAACGACGGCAATCAGACCCCAGTTGTATGACACTGGAGCTATCCTTTAAAGCACAAATATAGGGTTTAATGTATGTATTTATAATGTACAAACATGACAGGTTCAGTCCGCCGTGCAGGCGGCGGTGAGCCAGCCTTGCTGTGGGACAGAGCCCAGGCCTCGGTTCTGTCCTGAGGCTACATGCTGGCAGGGCACAATGGAGATCACGGAGTCAGATGGGGGTCAGTTTCCCAGCCATCCAGGGAGGCCGGGACCTGAGACCTCCTCTGAGGGCGCCCATCTGACGCCTAATCCCCAGGAAATACAGGCAGGTTTCACCCCCCTTCAACCCCTCCCATCTCTCCCCCTCCACCCCACCATCCATCCCTCCATCCCTCCCTGCTTCTCCTCGCAGGCAGAAAAGCCCTGTAAATTCAAAGCATCTGTACGGGCAAGGGCCAATCCGAGGGCCGCCTTTCCCAGAGCCCGCGCAGATGAAATTTTATTCTTTGCACGAAAAAATTACAGGGGGAGGGGGAGAAAAAACAGAAAATAAAGTAAAGCAAACAGTGGGGGAAGATCAAGGAGGAGAGGAGATGAGGGGTAAGGAGTTGGTCATCAGAGATCTGCCCTGCTTTCCAGTGTGTTCATAAGAAGAAAGTCATTTTAGGTTCTTTATGAGCACGAGTCCTGACTGGAGCCTGATAACAACAACAGTGTGCTCGCAACTGCTACTGATTTTCGGACCTGTACTCTCCAAGTGTTCTTGGTGAACGCAGGTTACGGTCAGTTGGAGGCGATTATGTGAGTCGAAGAAGAGGCCAACAAGCCTCATGTTATTTTGAAACACTCAGTTTTCCAAGGACACTGACGTCGAAAGTCATGGACTGACCAATAAATGACCTCATGGCAACACGCATCTATGTACTGCATGACAATGAAAATGCCTCTATTTCAGTTCACTGTTTCTAATGTGTCTTGAATTTAAGCTGTTCATGAACTAGGTTGAAGTGGCATTGAGAGAGAAATCTGTTATGCGAGAGTTATGAAGGTGGTCTAAAAACCAGCACTACGACAAAAAATACAATGCAGACAACAGCAACAGGAGAGGAAATGGTCCTCATACCTCAGTTCTCCGGTAATATTCCAAATTCATACGAAGTGAAAACAACACAATCAAAAAAGCTTAATTAGAAAAATCAAGAGGATAACTTCTGACAATTGTTCCATAATGGTTGTGTTGTGGATCTGTTTTTGCAGTTATGAGAAATAAACATATCTCACTGTTTTATATTAACGTGAAATGATGCAATACATCCGCCAACAGTTAAACCGTGACTTTGGCAACTTAACTTCACAAAGATATTAATATTTATGCTTTTGTTTTCCAAGATCATCCTTGTGCTATTTCACAACCGTCCACAGTTTTATTAATTTGATCTTTTCCAGCTGTTTGTAGCTCCTCGTTTTCCTTTGTAAATTTTATTCTGTGTGGGTTAGCAGTGTAAATCAACAGAAAGTTACAAAAGTCAAGCATTTTTTGTGCGCGCATGCTCTGATTTCCACGGGCTACATCCTCAAAACCTGCTTAGAATCAGCGTGTTGTGTGGAATTAAGAGGACGGTACCTTTAACCTCCACAGTGACCCCTGAGGTTCCCTAGACCTTACTTTGGGAAACCAGTGAATGAAATGACTCTCTTTGTTAGAATACGTTCATAAAGGCCTCCTAAACCCTTCTGCGGTTAAGTGGAGCAGGAAATAAAGCCTCTGAGAAGTATATTTGTGAGCATGGTCGGCGCTTTGTGCTTCTCGGCGACGGTTAAACAGTAGTCTTCGGTTGTTGTTGGTCAGAGCCGGGTTTCATGTGGTCAAGGACAAAGTCGCGACGAGAAACTCGATAATTTCCAAGAACCCAAGAGATGGATTTACACATGAGCAAAAAAAATATTGGATGTGAACTCATGTGACCCGTGAGAACCGTGTAATCTGGGCTCAAATTAAACCTGACTCATCTACAATGAGTCATCTACAGCCCGGTTTAAAACAAATGAAGACGGTTCAGATTGTGTGAATTGCGAATTTCAATCAAAACTAAAGCTGCAGCACTTTACCGGGGATCTCCAGAAGTAGCTGCAGTTATAGTTAAAAAAAAGAAAAGTCGTCTCTCTTCCCCTCAGCTGGTTTGAAGCAGTTCTATAACATTCAAAAGGTCATTGAATCCCACACGACAGTAAATGGATCTGCATTTTTCAAAGGTGAATACAGTTGCAGTTGTTGGCCCGTACTCACTTTTTCTTCTGCATTTTGCACCACGTCGCTATACAGCACGTTTATTTTGGCTGATTTTGCAAAACCATAATCACATTCAATCATGTTCTTTAACTTACAACGCCAGCCTTTTTGAAGGCTTTTACTACGAGTGATACCGGGGTCCGACATGGACACACTGCCAACGTTTGAGCAATTTTGGTTCATTCACACAGGAGAGATTTCTGTATTTGTTTGCTTACTTTTCTCTTTCTCACTGGTTGAAGTGGGACGGGCTCTGTTGGCAAACACCAGAAATATTTTCACACTCAATCTCTCAACATGGTAAAAGTTGCCTTATTATTGCTCCTTTTAATGTTTGATTTTACATTCAGCTAAAGTTGTATAATTCTGCTCTGCACTGTTTTTCCTTATCTAGCTTTTTATGTTATGTGTATATGATTATCTTAAAAAATGCTGTGTGAATCAAACGTATTAATATCATTACTGTCATTAAGTCTAAAATCTTTATTTCTAGAATATCTGCACAAGGCAACTATGGTTTGGATGAGAGTAAAGGAAGATCATGGTTATGGCAAACAGTGTTTGTGAGGCAATGTGAACACATGGTTAAAGTTAAGAAGGGAAGCATTGTGGTCATTGTTTCAAAAAAAAAAAAAAAGAGTTGATCCATGAGAGGACACGATATTTGGTCTCTGGCATAAAAGTCAGACGCATTACATCAATTATATTTCCAGACAAGAGTGTCCAAACCCAGGCTCGTGTTCGTTATGACATCTTTTTAAACTCTTGCTTTCTACAATATTTGCACATGGCAACTTTGATATGGTTACACTTAAAGGTTCTGTGTGAAACATTTTAAATACTAATCATTTTTTATTGCCAAGGGGTGAATGGGTTATAATGTAAGTGACTTTCCCCTGCCCTCTCTACTGCCTATAACAGCCTGTGGACTGACTTCTATGTAAAGGACTCAAGGACAAATTTTCCGGGAAACTTCCACCAATTCTGTTCTTCCGCTATTTGCAGCAGTAGCCCGGAGATGGACCGAAGGTTGCGGGCTTTCCTGTAATGGCAGCGACTAGTTTGCTGATCCGGAAGGGAGTCAGACTGAGGGCGGGACCCCCACCCCTCAGTGCACAGTTACCTCCACAATGTTACTTTTCACCTCACTACGGGACACACTACTTCCTGTACTGGCACAGACTGAACTTAAGTCATTAGGCGGTTTGAGTTATTGTCCAACATGGACGTAATTTCAAGGGTTGCTTTTAATGCCCTTCCACCACTCTGACCTCAATGTCCTCTCTTTTTTACCTCGCTACATTAAGAGTGCAGCACTTCCAGCACTGGATGTTGGCACTGGACTTAAAGAATGTGCTGCAGAATCATCACGTGAACATACTTTACCGGAGAGACAGGGCTGGCTTTTCAACAGGTTACTAAAAAGGAAAGCTAGGTTACTCCTATGGCCTACCATGAGCCTGTGTCCCTTAATCCCATGATCCACAACCATTAAACAAGGCTAAAGAAGGATATCCAAATCTACCAAACACTGGGAGGGAGTGCCAACCGTCCCTACTGTGTCACCTTTGGTGCACAAGTCCTATCTGTGTCTCTGCCTGCAGCCTCAGAGTGTCAGGAGATAAATTGGTACGGACAAGGAAGGCAACAGCGGCTGATGCGGGCCTGCCACCTCGAAAGGGTTAAGTCAGATCCCAAGCTGGCCACATCACACTGTTGGGCCATTTAGTGCAGGAAACCTGATAGTTTGGTTCCTTTTGATGGCCTGATTCCCAGGCTTAGGAGAATAAATTAAATGCAATCCCCGCCTAGGCCTCAGCTGCAGCGGCAGGGCATACTGATTTAGGATTTTCATCTGGGGAGCTTTTCCCTCCCTTCCTGCTCTCCTCTTCCACAACCCCCCCTTTATCCACCTCCACTCCTCCACCCCACCCCAACCTGCCCCACCGAGCAAAGGGGTGAATATGATTTAAAATATGGCTTTCACGCGGCCATAATGAAGCCTCACAGCTGTCAGTCACTACGAGGAGAAGAAGAAGGGTAACTGCTCCTCCTGTGGAAAGGGAAAAAGTGGATAGGGATGAAGATATGTCACCCACTGGCTCAAGAGTCTGAGATCCAGAATATTCCGTCCTGATCCTCTATGCCCTGTCGCAGTATGAGGGGCTTTAGTAGAGCCACCAGTCTTATGGCCGAGGGCCGATGACAAGCCTGTAATATGTGTTTAGACTCCTGATATGTGTGTCGCCTGTGTCTCTAAGTGGCAGAGCTGTGTCGGGGTTTTAAGGGATGATGAAACAAAACTGCGTCCCTGTTGTTAAGCACAAGTTATAAAGCTTCATAATGCCTCTGTTGTAGCCCCGCAACCAGGACTGAAACAGGCTGAGAAAAGCTTTGACATTGGGTTCAGTAATGGGTTTAAATGATATCCAACTTTCTCAAGATCACTACACAATGCTGAGGTGCAATGCAGTAAAAAATAATCACATGAAAACAGTGCACTGTTGTAGTTCTTCTCTACAATTAATTAAAGGAAAGGAAATATTGTGCAAACATTGGGAAAGCTGTCTTAAAGCCCAGTACACAATGCTCACAACTAAATTCACATTTAAAGCCACAATTATCTTTAATATATATTTATTTTTAAGTTAAAGGGGCGTTCACTGATTTTACACTTTATGTTTAGTTCAGTGTAAGTTCATATAAGTCTAACCAAATATGCTGTAGAGTTGCATTTTGGGAAATGTACTGTTGGTCTCTGCTATTTTGATTTTTTACCATACTTAGTCACTGTCTGCCACATGATTATATATTATATGTTAATATTTTAATTTCTGCACTATTTTGTGTCTTCTATCGGTCACCTCAAGAGAGTCGATTAAAGCTTATATATCCTGAAATCATGTAACGTCAGAACAATGTTCATCCATACAGTCAATCTGTGAGAATGGTCCTAAAACTTGCGTTTAACCGTCCGACTCTTCCTGTGCGATTTCCCATCAAAACACTTTCAGACCAGGCTGTTATTCTAATAAGCAGAGTGAATCTTTGGCTTGAAGGGGAGGCTGTTGTGTAATGCAGCCCTTCTTTGCGGTAAGAAGGGTGTATCAAAAACTGTTGCATGATTTGGCTTTCAGGAGGGGACTTCACAATATAGCTCAGTCATCTGACGTCAGTCTAATGTCAATCTAATATCAGTCTGTGGATGGAAACGCAGAGCTGGATCTCTCCTTTCTTTCATCTGTCACCAGCAGACAAACACGGCCTGTACTCTGCTCCTGTGTGATGCATGAACAGCGGGGGGTGGTCGCTGCCATGTCTTCATCCACAGTTTTTGGTGAGCAGTCAAACCGGAACAGAATTTCATTACAGTGGAATAAAGCGAATCCTGCTTTGTCCACCGAGGACAGTAAGCCTTTGGGTTTTTAGTAAAGGGCAGAGAATGCCGACCTTTTGCATCCAGTTTTACATTTCTTTCTGTTTCCTGTTCTGCCTGACAGTGTTCTTTATGGATACACTTTTATAACCATGTGTCAATAAAGACTTTGTATTTTTTCACAAGGTTTTCATTCAATAGATGTGAAAGGAAACTGGCAGCGTACTAATCAACCTGCCCACAGGCAGTCGCTGTTGGATCTGTTAAAAGTCAACTGCACATTCACATTGGTAACAATCTGAGGACCATAAACTGTCGTACCGGCTTAAATGTTAATTCACAGCTTTACTGAGGGAAAGCTTTCAGTTTAAGCACATGTTTGAGAAGGTAATGCTGCTGTTAAGGTCGATTTTACAAACTAACAAAATCAGTTAAGGTGGGTTTTGTTTTAATGTGTTAAGAGTTGTAGATCTCATACTCACGAGCGGTAGCTCATTGAATTAAACATACATTTATTTATTTTGAACAAAGTTGCCATGTCATTAATTACAATCATTGGAAAAATATTCTTATCATGATATAGATTTAGCTATGGATGTCAGTATCACCTAGGGCTGCACAATAAATTGTTTTCTTTAATTTTCATTTCATCACTGTGAAAGAAACAGGGATTTTTCTTTTAGTCAGCTGACAGAGAATATCAGTAGAAAACAGCACTTTAAAATAAATGTAACTATCTTTTTGTAAATATTCCTTTTGTGTTCGGTTCAGTTGTTTGATAAGAAAATGTTGGAAATAATTTCAGTTTTTTTAAATTCAGCAAAGCAAGTAACTTGTTGTGTATCAGCAGCGTACTGGAAGCAGCAAAAAGGCAGAACTCTTTATACTACTTCATTTATCATAAGTCATATTGTTATATCTTAGTGATTAAATATTTACATTAAAATAACAGGAGCTAATAAAACAAAGCCATATCATTTAAATGACGTGTTATTCTACATTAATGTGGCCTATTTTTTTTGTTTAATCCAGAATGAATCTTATCATCACTGGAATCAAAATTGGCGGAAACTCTTCGTTTGCACAGAAAGTGTTCAAACGGAGAGGTGGATATCAAACTCAACAAGCGAATCATCAGAAGAAAAATTAAAAATGAATCTGTGAAAACAAAACGAAGAACTGAAATAAAAAAATATATCCGGGAAATACTTCATCTTAGTCTCGTTTCAATCAGAGTTGGGATTAAAGGTTTAAGTGCGACGCAGTAGATTCTTAAATTTGGTCGTAAGTATTATCATAAGTAATATGTTCAACAATGTTATCACACATTGTACATCATCGTGCAGCCCGAACAATAACTTTAAGTGAAGTAGTTGTTAGTAGTGAATCTTTCCAGTAGTTGCTAAGATACAGTATGTTGCTAAAAGTGTAATTCTGAGACAATACCTCTGAATTACAGATTGGGTGATTAAATGAAGGACAACAATGACGGGCTGGGAATTTCTCCCCATGGGAAAAGGACAACAGGTCAGGTAATGTATGTAAGGTCAGGACAGTTGTAAAGTGCTTTTATTGGTCGGGCCAGGGTCTCAGGGTTAGACTGAGGTTATTCAAGGCACAAACAACTCCAGACACACACATATATTCACACACTAGATATATGCACACACAATATCTTTGTCACTTCTTACACACACACACACACACACACACACACACACACACACACACACACACACACACACACACACACACACACACACACACACACACACACACACACACACACACACACACACACACACACACACACACACACACACACACACACACACACACACACACACACACACACACACACACACACACACACAGGCTCTGTCTCTTTGTCTGCGGGGTTAATCTGTGGGCCAGATCAAAGGGTCAGGTCCAGGAGATAAACTCCGGCCCTGGAGGTTCCAGCCCCCTTCTCTCCGTATATCTGCAAATCATTAAGCTCAAGGTGATTCACGGCAGCTCACCGAGTAGCCTCAGAGGATCCTGGGCCAGATACAGGAGGATTTCTCCGAGCCGTTGCTGTCGACCCCGCTGCCACTCACGATGACGTTACGCTGTCGCTGGGCTTTGAGCCTCTGCATGCTCTGAACCAGACATGAGAGCCACTCAAGACACCCCCAGAGATAAAAGAGCCTTCACCCCTGACAGGATGGGATCTCGCTGAAAACACACCACGCAAATTATACTCTCTGCCTGCTTTGTATGAGGGATCTCCGAGAAGGAATTCTTTTGAAAAGGCCAAATATTCAGCCGGTTGAATGTCTGGAGGCTTTATTAGGCAGAAAATTTTCAATGGGAAAGCAAAAGGCTCTGCTTGTTCCTGCTTGATTTGGAATACACTTCTAACAATGTAGACAGGGGTGGATGAATGGGAACATGTGTCATCGCCGCTGACACGCTAAATGAAGGGTATCAAAGCATGGGAGTTTGGCAATGGAGGGGGAGAGGAGAAGAAAGAGGCAAAAAAGAAAGTAGTAAATATTGAAGAAAACAGAATGAGCCACAAGAAACAAAAGGCACATCTCAGAGGCACCAGCAGCCTTTCAGCAAAACAAATGTAGTTTCCATTATGGTGTTTTGAACGAGGACTTGCCGCCGCAACCTCATAATGTTTCTTCAATCACTGTGACACCTGTATGCGGCGGGGGGAGGTTGGCCCCCGGCTAATTGGGATCCCAACCTTCTTCAGAGGACTAAGAGGGCTCTCACCTCGGTGCTTTGACACCTTTAGAAGGAGAGAGGTGACACCAAGGTGCCCCCCACCCAAGAAGAGAAGAAGGGTGGAGGTAGGATGAGGGTGCACCCCAGGGCGAGCTTTGGCGCCGTGACTCAGGTTTGTGTGAATGTTGGTTTACCTGTGTCTCAATATGTGTGTGTCTGTCTGTATTCACGCATATACATGTGGAGGCCTGCACACTTTGCACACAGTGAGGCGAGTGTGTGTGTGTGTGAGTGTGTGTTTCTGTGCGTGTGTGTGTGTCCGCTCATTCCAGGTATTCAACAGGGTGTGTAACAGGGTGTGACCGGTTCATGAAACGCTGACAACAATGACAAACTGTTTCAAAATGTCTTTTTTTCTTTTTTGTTTCCTTGTAAATGTGGTTTGGTGAATTACACAAAACATCTTTGACACATCTATAAATAGTTTACGTTCTTCCATTAACTGGGACACACCTGGGGACCGGTTGAAACCAGCAAAGACTGGACAAACCACTCAAAGTTTCCACCAACTCGCGCAGATTTTTAAATAAAGCTTTTCATAGTCAGGAGGGAGCATGAACCTTACAGCTGAGTAAAGACACTAGACGACCCATTGCCCGACTGCTCAGTACGACTGGAGTTCTGGGTTTAGACGACCCTGCAAGGGCCACAAGAACGGCAACTGTTGTGTGACCAAAACAAAACATCGATGGCAGCCAGCAGCTTGCATTGTTTATATGCAGTAACATTTGTGCTGAAAAGGCCACCCTGATTTCTACTGTAAGGTTTTCATGTCACCCCCCCTGCACACTCTACTGTACCCAGGCACCAAGACATTCAGAATCTGCATAGGAAGGAGGGTCGGGATGGTGTATGGGTCTCAAAACACAGGACCTTCACTGCCGTGTTCATGTCCTGGTAGTACTTAGCCAAACGTACATAATTTTAAAGTTAAGTTAAGTTAGTTAGGTTTAATTAATAAGTTGTTATGTTGCCACGGTCATGTAGGTCACCATTTCACAGCGTTAGAAAGTCATATTTCTTAAGATATCATACAAATCTGATCATGAGAATACAATGAACTTAAAGCACGCATCACACTGTAGCTGAGCTCTAGTGGTTTGATCATTATACAACTGCGTTACCGGTCACAAACATGCACACATTTACTGTATGTGCAAATAAAAAACAATCAAAGATGAAACCCAATATAGTGGTAACATAAGTACATACGTCATCAAATCGGTCAGTTTTTCTTCATGAGAACGACTTCAATCTTAACATATCAGACATTATTTTGTCTTATCTGCTGACTGTCAACACCAACTGACTGTCAAACACATAATGTGTGTCCCGGCCTTTACACCAAACACAACAAACAAATACGGTGCATCTAGAATTAATCAAATCAACAATAAATCGGCAGTGTGAGTGCACCCTTTGGGCGCACTCGCAAAATCTATATACCATTTAAACAGTGCTTGTTTTGTGATTTTACTATTTCTTACTAAGTCCTGTTCCCATACCTTGGCAGCATGTTAATGACAGGAGTCAGACTAAATGAAAAGTTTTACCTCCTCCAAGTTGAATATTGCCAAAAAGCTGGAGACCATTTGAAGATTACATCAGCATTTGGTCGGTGTTAGTTTCAAACGCTGGGTGTGACCCTAAATCCACTCAGGCCAGTTTTGAGCCATGCAGCCCCGCAGACGCCACCATCCTCAGCCAGCTGATTTCCTAAAACATCAGAGGCCAGGAGTCAGATGGCAACAGATGGGGAGAGATGGAGATAAATGGAGAAGCTTTGCCGTTGCATCACTGGTCTCCCTGGCAACCATATGTCAGCATCACAGAGATCCATTAGTGAAATGACTGAGGTTACGATTAGCTAGATAACATGCAAAGGTGATCTATTTAACACAAGATTAATCACATTTATCATTGAACAGGCGATGTAGCAATACTGCAGTGTAAAAAGAAATGTATTACCACGGATAACATTTCTGTCTTAACCCATCATTATGAAGTAAATGTTGATTGCACAGTGTCATGGCTACAGAAAAATGACACCACTGCCGTTTGGATTGGTTTTCTGACCTCTAGGATAATCACTGATTCTACAACCACAAACTAGAGACCTATGACATTCAGAGGATGGATGGCTTTCCTAGGTATATTGACAAAAAGGGGGTTTCTGAGCAGTTTCCAGTACAGATTTTCTTGCTATCCAATCTCAAAAAAACACATTTCTTGCAGAAATCCCCAAATATCAAAGCTTTTTGATACTAAATCACAACGTGGATTTTTTCAAAAGGGGTTCCCCAATGTGTTGGTGTTACATGGTATCTGGAGGAATGTTGATTAATTCTTGAGTGGTGAAAAAAAAAGTATTAAATTATGCACCAAATATGTGTAACAAATAATTAATCAATCAACCCCAAAATCGCTCATGAGACATAATTTAGCATGAGATTGGGCATCCATGTTAATGTCCTAAGCCTTTATACACTCTGGACTATCAACATTTGAATAGGCACTTAAACAAAACACAGTGTTTATTAAAGAATTATGACTAGAAAAACTTAAAACACATTGCTGGGCTGCATCTCAAATGAATCCTATGGTCGCCACTTCTATGTGGCTGTTTCTATATATTGTAGACCTGCTATCTCCCCCTAAAGATGCTCCATATCCACTAAACAGATCTATGGAAGATATGGATGGAGTGGAAGAAAAAGTATCAACTCAAGAAAATCCTGGTAATTCCTGGACTAAATTAATAGTTTCCAGTCCTGCAGGTGGTGATGTAGGTTTTTCATCTTGTTATTGCACTGATAAATTGTAGCTAATTATTAATTCTGTCTTGTGGTGTTAAAGAACAGGAAGTGCACCGGCCTGTAATTTATTGAGAGATTAAATCGTGGTGTTGAGAGATAAAAACATATTTCCTCAGGGGGAAATGCAACACGTACAACATGGAGGCAGTTATTTTGTGTCTTTAGTTAAAGCAGTGAAATTAGCAGATGAGGTTTGGGATGCACCAAACAGCTGATACCATCAGGGTGGCTAACGCTGGAGGGTTCAAACCAGGGTGAAAATATTCCACCGGTGTGAAATAAAAGTCTATGTCATTATATTGCGTCAAAGACAAACTATCTCTGTCAACAACAGCTGTTTTAAAAGCAAACAACAACTGCTTTCGATCAAACAGCAGGTGATGTGTGATCATCTCAGGCTGCGCTCAGTGTTTACGGCCTCAACAATACTGTTGGCAAGAAAGCAGTGTCGGGTTTATGTCCACATGGACCAAGTGAGGGAGTCAACCAGGACTGTAATGGACTTCACATGGATCCAGAGCCGTTAAATCTAACACCTACATATTCATATCCTGAGTCTACTGGCAGTAAGAGACACCAGCACATGTAGCCATGCTAGCTGACGAGACCATCCATCAGTTAGTCACAGACAGGAACTCTCAGTTGTGAACAGTGCTTAAAATGCAATTTTTTAGATGATATCTGAACATCACATCATAGATGACTAGACTAGTTATTTTATAGAAAGCTGAATCTAATCAAGTCCCACCTCATTTTACATCATTATAAGCAGTTTTCTTACAAATCCACGCTTTGCTTGACAAAATATAACCAAGACATCCATGAGGATTTTCTCCACATATCACTGGACTAAAACACCAACGTATCACACCAAGAAAAAAAACCCTAATTGCAGCCGAACTCCGCTTCTTCTGGTGTGTAAAAAATAAATCCAACCCTGTGGGGAAAGAAGATCTTAACAATTCAGAACATCTCAGCCGGCTTTTCCCTGATGCCACATAAGTCGTCACCTGTCTGCTCATTGATCCTCAGACATCCTGAGACGTGTCAGGCCTCACACAAACTGCCAAACGACACACACCGGCCCGGGAGGACGGCGAGGAGAGGAACAAACCTCCTCGTCAGGAATTACCCTCCATTATTGCATTTATGTTAATACATATGTCTGTAATTCTTTGGAAAATAAATACTATTATTCATGCATTGTTATACAAGCTTTAAGCACCATGTTTAGTAGCAACAAAGCGTGATTTTTTCAAATGTATAGAGGTGGGTGGTACAGTAAATTTACTTAAACCTGCATTAATTGATATTTTGGCCACTTGGGGGCAGCAGAAACAAAACAACACTGATCACCCTGTGATGGCAAATTTGTTTGCTTAGTTACAGATTCAGGAAATATGCAGCAACATTAGCATGGATTTGGAGTGTTTCCGGCCACCTGATGAATCTAATATTTAAGTTTTAGCTGTTTTACTCTCGACTAACTCCTGAGGATCATATCTGGCTACAGAAGCTAAATGCTATTTACTAACATATCTATCTCTCGTTTGGTGCTGGGCAGGTACAGCAGCTTACAGCATATGTTTATCACAGCTTTTTATCCTGAAGGGAGCTGCCTGCTGCTGGAAAAGACACTGATGGGAGAGGCGAGAGTGAACCAAAACAGCTCAATTGTGGACTGGAAAACAAAAACAGTGAGCTGAAAGACGCTACAAAGCTTTGTAGAGCCGATGGGAACTGCAGAGTCTGAAGAAAATTGTCTGTCACTACAAGTAACCCTATTTCATATTCAGTTTTAATATTAAAAAATGATTAGGACGCATTTAAATACTCCACATTATTTATTAAATGCAAGTACCCTCACTACATGTATTGATGGCTGTCACAGATAAATATACTACATAAGAGAAGCTCCGCAGAGACTGAGCTATCCTGACTTTTTTCCCTATGACCTTCCCGATCGAGCTCTAAAATCACTCAATCCTACAACTGCCATAATGCAACTCAATAGTGTCTGTCATAGGTTCTCAAATGCCAACATCTTTCAAACTCCATTAAAATGAGTGTTGTAAAAACAATCATCGGCACCCAAACAATAATCACAACTACCCTTACACCCGTGTTCATGATGCGTGCATGTGTCACACAGATATCTCAGTCCAGTCAAACAGAAGCGCAGCAGAGTGAGGCAAGAAAACGCCCCTGAAGACAGATTACGTTTGAGAAATCCACCCTGGAAGATGGACAGGTGGAGCCAACCCGGTGGTCTTCAGCTGGGACTTTGGTCTGGGGGTGGAAATTGTGTTTCTGGATCATGCATATTTAAACATGTGCCTGTGTGAATATGTGTCAGTGTGTGTTTGTGTGTGTTATAACACGAGGTTGAGTCTGTATGTCTGGGTCGTGTAGTCTTTTCTTGTGCTTGCTCAGGCCACACATGTACATCTTTGTTCGTGTGTTTAGGGTGTCAGGGTCCTGACGCTTTAAGCCTTTTCCCTTTATACCTCCAGGAAGATAGGACCTGAGGCCTTAGGCGCACACACACACACACACACACACACACACACACACACACACACACACTCACACACACACACACACACACACACACACACACACACACACACACACACACACACACACACACACACACACACACACACACACACACACACACACACACACACACACACACACACACACACACACACACACACACACACACACACACACACTCAGTGTGTATGCAGAGCTCAGACAGCAGGCCTGGGTGTCATCTATTCCTCCTCTGAGTTCAAAGTCCAGCAGAACAATGAGGCACAATTAGGAGCTTACAGAGGGGATCTGGGCCTTTCGCTGCCGGGTTAAAAGATACTGATGGAGGAGCACAGTCTTTGTTTGTGTGTGTGTGTTGTGTGTGTGTGTGTGTGTGTGTGTGTGTGTGTGTGTGTGTGTGTGTGTGTGTGTGTGTGTGTGTGTGTGTGTGTGTGTGTGCGCACTTCTGTCTTTCTATTAATATGTTTGAGTATATCTTTCCCTCCTCTGTCTGCCTGTTCTTACCTGTCTCTTTCTGCTCTTGCTCTCTATTCTTTCCCAAAGAAAGGTGTTCAGAAAAAAAAGAGGAAATAATGACTATTAGAGAAGATTGCATCAGAGTTAATGGAAGTGTTGTAATTCTGCAGAGTGGCAAGGTTCAGGAGACACCCCCACTGATTCCCATTAGGATGATTACCTTCAGGAAAGCTTGGTGGTCTAAGAGCAAATGGGTTGATTTGATTGAGAGTACACAGAGTATATTTACTGATGTAATAAATGTGGGGGAAAGAAATGACATGCAGACATATAAACACGCTGGTCAAAGTACAGAACTTACTCCCTTTTAAGAATAGATGTCAAAAATGTTACATCTTGAGTGACTTTATATAATCAGTTGTGTTGAGATGTGTTTATTAAGACCTGAGAAGAAGACCTAACTGACAACTCAGGACTATTGTACAAGACATCGTGACTGTAGCTCAACAAATATAATGTCATACAACCAACAAACAGGTGACAACAACAGATTGAATTACAGTCATACGAAAATGCCTCATTAATTCATCAATCAATTATAGAGTCTACAATATGTAAAGAAATACAGAAAAATGCTTAATCTTAAATCCCAAGGTGGCATTTTTAATTGTTTTTTGTTTTTTCTATCAACAGCTAAAAACCACAAAATCCTGAGAAGCTGGAACCAGTGAATATTCATCTTTTTTTGCATGATATATGTCATTATCAAAATTGTTATTGATTAACTCACTGTTGATCAATTAACTGATTAACCTATTCAGTAATAACTGGCGCTCCCATGTAATCACACAGAACTCCGACATATACATGTACACTCAAACATAATTAAAGACACATACACATCTCCACCCCCTCCACCCATTAAGCATATTGTCCATGGTGTCCCCTCTGTCTGCGTCCCAGTCATTGTGTGTGTCAAGTGTAACTGGAGACCAGTCTAGACTGGCTGGCTACCGGCTCTAATCCCCAGAAACATGCAGCTGAATCAATCTGAAACCAGAGAGCTGCCTGCCGTCGCCCCTGTTAGCAGGCCGACAACACAAACACTCATTCATTAGAACAAACATACAAATAACAGACATTAACCAACAAATAGGAGCTCATATGGCTGCTCTAACACCAGCTGATGTATTATGGGTGCTAGTGGTGGTGGTAGTTATATAGAAATAGTGATTGGAGCGGAGTAGTTGGTGCTCTAAGCTACACATGCTCACAATCATACTGGCTAAAAATGCTGATTTTTAGCAGGTGTAATGATTACTGAGTGCACCATCTTAGTTTAGCATGTTAGCATGCTAACATCTGTTAATTAGCACTGAACATAAAGAACAGTTTGCAGGTTTCTTGGCCATAAATCAAAGTATTGGACAATTTGTTGGAGCTGATGATGATGATGGCACTCGATGGAAACCTATTACAATGTGAATGTTTGAAGCAGATTTCACGGTAATCCATCTGAGAGTTACCAAAACGTCAACCTCATGGTGGAGCAACAGAGTGACTTTGCTATCTTTGGAGGCATGCCGCTAGTGTGGCTAAAAACACATCCACAGGAGGCACTTCCACTCAGTATACAGTGTGTTCATATACACATACAGAGGGATATATTGCACAGTAGAGGGTAACATAGAATAATACAACTTATTATTTTCTCATCAACAGGTTTGTGTGATATCTTACAAAAAATGTTGCACAACAATTTGTATATCTTCAGAAATATGACTTCATGTATTTTACTAAATGAAACAACGACCCGAAGTGGACTGCAACGGTCATGTTTAGGCAACAAAAGGTGACGGATAGGCATTAAAACTAAAAGTTCCAGGACACGAACACCAGTCCTTGAGGCGAAAGTCTATATTTTTGGACCCATCCACTACCCCGGCTTCCCTTCCTACGCCAAGATTATTGGTCGTATACCTCGTCTTTCCTCTGGACAAACTTTCTACAGTAATAAAAGCAGGAATTACACGTGAATTAAATTGCACTACTTTCAGTTGTTATTTGTTTGAGCAATGAATGAGAGCAGCCTTACTAATTCCCTTATGATAATGTGTTAAAAATAACTAAATGACACATCTTTCCCAGCTGGCGTGGGATTTAGATGCACTTCCTGTGCGGTATCAACCAAAATAACCCAGAACAAAGTAGTATCAAAGCACCTCCAGTCAAACAACACCTGCATTTAATCCTTTTTGTACCCAGAGCTAGTAAAAAATTTAGATTTTCATGTTTTTTTTAAAGAAACTGATAAATAGCTAGATTGAGATTGTTGTTTAAAATACACTGCCAAAGTAATACTTCATTGTACAGTTTTGGACATTTATTTTCTAAGTCTTTTTAATAATTTGAACGCTTAAAAAATGTATTTGTGTAAAAGTAAATTGGATTAGGAGGAGTGATGGCATTTTGAATGCTTCCAGTCACTTGATGGGTATGGAATGAAGCAGAAAAAAATATCAAATGACGTACTCTATTGGTATCAGTATCTCTTTTAAGGCATTGTTTGTGTCATCTTAGAAATGATACCCAGTCCTACCTGTTATTGATAACATTTTTAAATTCTCAGCTTCAAGGTTGCTGCGGGTGTCTGCATGCAATTGCATGTGAAACCTAAGCGGAGCAGAGGAATGTGTCACTGGTAAAAGTATGTTCTGGTGGTGGAGGACTGGGTGGTGCAATGTCAGGCAGATGGTATCATGTCAGCAACTTATTACAATTGATTCTGTCACTTCAAAGCAGAAACCATTTTGCACGCATTCATGAAACGCAATCAGTGTCGTGAAGAGAAGAAAATCGAATTGATCGAAAAACTGAAAACGTTGATAAGCAGAAACATCTGTTGAGGAGGCCACAGGTGACCAGAGAGAATGTCAGAGATGTCTAGACCTCAATGAGCATTTCATTTCCACGAGCATGACAGACCTCAGATCATATTTACGTCTATACGCCGTGGCTCATTCTACAACGTGACACTGAGGGATGATGGGAAGAGAGGAGGGGAGGGTTGGAGCGGATGGTATGACGGTCAGACATGGTGAAATGACTCTCTATCTCAGACATCATGTAACACGTATGTCATTTGTCTCTGATGCGTCAAGTCTCTAGTCTCAAGTCTATAGATGAATCTGTTGATCATTTGTCTGTAACTAAAACCTCTGATCCACAGAGCTGCTGTCACACTGAGAGAAAGGCTACTGTGGGACAAGAAGAAGGCATATGTAGGTATGGGCTGGGAGATAAAAGGTATGTAATGCATTGTTTTCCTTTATAAAACTTACCATTCAACCTTGGGGTTATCTGTTGCACAATAAAAGATGCTAGACAAGTTTTTGCAAATGTCCCAAATATTACATGGAAGTTTAAATGTACAAAACTCAATTCAGAACAAGTTTCAAGGCTTCCAAAAACAACAAATACATCAAAACTGAATTACAATGAAATAAATAGAAAAAGTGAAGTTCACAAACAGACATTTTTTTACATAATACATATGTTTTTTTCACCCAATCTAAGTGTAATAGAAATGGACTGGACTTGTACTTCTATAGCGCCTTTCTAGTCTTCTGACTACTCAAGGCGCTTTCACAGTGTTTGTCACATTCACCCGTTCACACAGACATTCACACAGATGACATTTACAAACCATCTAATCTAATGTAACCATTCACACCACATTCACACACCCATGTGCAGCACGGGGAGCAATTCGGGGTTCAGTGACTTGCCCAAGGACACTTCGACATGTGGACCGGGGGAGGTGGGGATCAAACCACCAATCTCCCAAACGGAGGAAGACCCACTCTTCCAATGAGCCCAGACCCCACGGCCATATACTTGGCCTTACACAGAAATAATACAAAGTAAAGCATTATCATAAATAATACTATATTTAAGAAGTTTCCCCTCTGTGGGACTAATACAGGAACATCTTATCTTATCTCTTACTGTACAAAATGTTGTCAAACCAAAGAGAGAAAAAACACCTTTTCCATCTATTTTTTAAGGTACCCTTTACAGTTGGTTGTTTGTACTGGCATGCACACCGGTGCACGCATGTGCTTGTGTAAGCACATGGTGGATGCAATACACATTCCTCCTGCTTTCACGCCATTCAGATTATTGCCAGTTGCGGGCAGTAATAGAAACTTTGGAACAAAAGCATGGAAGAAGAAGAGGACTGATAGCTAGCAAAAATGGATGTAAACATTGCACGATTTTAAGCTTTTTTTTCTCCCCAAAAATCCGCCCGGAAATGGTCTGAACACAATTTGTCAGATTTCATAAACACAATTTGTTTTGGCGACACTAAATGTCAACGTAACTAAGTTTGTGTCCCTTTAAAATCAAATCACAAAGGAAATGTCAACAAGTGCTCTAAATGAAAGCAGACCATCATCATCTGTCAGTCAGTTTTCTGATCTTACACGGCTACGGTTAAGGTTTGGTTTAGGCTCGAAAGACTCGGTTAGGGTGAGGAGAAGTGTTTTGTGTTTTGCATTGCAATTCTTGCTGCAGGTTGGAGAATGATCCTGGTGACGAGAAACCAATGTTGACTGTTGGTGGGAAATGGTAAGCGGCATTTTGTTGAACTATCCAACCACCCTGACCGCCTCCTTCTGCAGACTTGAGTCGAACATCTGCTAGAGATCCTTTGTTACACGTTATTTGGTCATTTTAGATGCCTCCTGAAGAGACAAGGGGAATGGCAGAAAAGTCAACACTTCAGCAGCATAAATATATTGTTTTTTCTTCTTTTTTTATGCATAAATTATCTCATGACCCCACAGAATTAACGTCCGACCACTTGGTCATTTTTACAGTTTTTTGCATGACCACCTAAGCTTTGATAATGAAGGCATGCGGAGAATAAACACAGTAAATCAGTATACAGCAGAAACTATAACGTCACATTGATCAGGATCAGTAACAAGGCCTCAGGGTCCCCCGCTGCACCCTCGATGAGATCCAGACACTCACATTTGTGTTTGTTTATTTGTTACCAGGCTTCATGTAAACGAGTGCCGCGGACAGACAGAGGATGTTTTTGTATTGGGTCAAAACAGGCATGTCTGGAGTGGAAATCATAGATCAAATCAAAACCAAATCATAGACAGATCATGGGTGATGTCTGAAACCACGGAACAGATCATTTACATTTGATCCCAGAAGTATTTCCAAATGGAAAAAAACAAATTGTTCAAATAGTTTTTTGTTTTTTTTGCACCCATCGGATGAATAGACAACCAGTGTTAACTGTTGCTTTAAAACAGCTTAATGAGCTTTGACAATGCAAGTTAGGTGAAGGTTTGTTTTGGTATTTGTTGATTTCGTTCTTGTCAGTACCACTCATTATTATATATATATTATACATGATCAAGTATGACAGTCGGCATCGTTTGGAGAAGGCATTCTTCCCTCAGTGCATACAACACACATGCGGAAATGTATCTGACCTGGAACAATAGCATCAGAGTTTGAATTCCTGGGTAACACAGTCAAAAACAAAAGTAGCAAAGAAGGAGACAGCCTTTCAAAAAGTGCGCCTTTCAAATTTGATCAAACTTCTAGGATACAAACAATGTGTCCTGGTGATTCAGATGACAGATTGACTTCCCTCCTCCCATAGAGCACATCATGGCCTCAGAGGATTGAGTTGTGTTTACATTATGACACCCTCCCATTTCCCCCCTCACGTGTCAGCTGGCCACCCCTGCCTGTTTTTTTTTACCGAGGACAGCTTGTTTTTCACTGTATATCCTCCGCCAGCGGTGCGGCTCCATCTCTTTCTCTGAGCTGAGATGAAAGCTTCAGGGTCAGACTTGTATATTTGACTGAGGGGGCGACCACTCAGAGCCAGTCAAGATAAAACAACACTGCCTTCCTCCCTCGGCCCTCCCTACTATTTCCTCCAGCCCTCCATCCATCCATTCATCCTCTTATCGTTTCCTCAGGCCCTCTTGTCCTCCCTCCCCCTCTCAACTCAGGTCAGTTCAGCTCAATCACATACAGTTTATGGATGTAGGCTACATTAGCAATCATTTTAGAGCATCTAGGTCCAATAAAGGATGAAAAATGAAGGTTGAAACTATCCCTACGTAACGTAACACCACCAACTGACACCAGCCACTTTAAATAGGAGGGATAAATGAAAAATGTATGTATAAAACGTAAAGCCAACAGGTGATTGTAATGTACCAATTTGAACACGTTTATAGTGTATGTTCTGTGTGTGTGTGTGCGTACCTAGCTATATCCATGCCATGATTTTTTTCTTCTTCACATTTTTTATTTGTTCATTATTGATTTTATTTGGTTGGAGGTGGAAAACAAATTGTATTTATTACACTAAAATATGAATATTGAAGAGAGGATAGCGGTGGATGCTAAATGCACTGCTGCTGCCCCAGAGAGACTTGTGTGTGAGAGAGCTTTTGAGTGCTTCCAACAGGTGTCAGATCACCTGCAGGTTACACAGGGAGCAGCGGTGGAGAGAACAGCTGCTGCTGCTGCTGCTGCTGCTGCTGCTGCTGCTGCTGCTGCTGCTGCTGCTGAGGAAGATCCTGACAGAATTGGGGCTCTTAATGGGAGCCGGATTTCATGGCTGCGTTCCTTTCCTAGAGCCATTCAAAAAAGCTGCTCATTGTTCTTTTGAAGTTCTTTTTTGAGGAGCAGGGGTTACTATTTATCTGGGAATATATTATATATAATAATAGTATTGTGCACAGGCACCTGCCTGTCAGCACGTTGGATAAAAGTGTAAATAAAAGAGTGTTTTCAGTGTGACAGCTGTCTGTCGTCCTGCAGCCTGCTGCTCCTGCACTGAGGGTCTAGGGAAGGCAGTGAAATTTGGGCGTACAATAAAAAGAGCGGCTCGATTCCCTTCATTCATTACAAAAAGCTGTTCAAAAGAAACGTTTTGTTCATGAACGATACATCACTGAGAGATCGTCACACAGCTGCAGCAGAAACAGATCTCAGAGGATTCAGTGTAGATGTTACTACAGTACAGTCTGAGAGCTCGTAAGTCTCTCTACAACACACACACACACACACGCACACGCACACGCACACGCACACGCACACGCGCACACGCACACGCACACACACACACAGTTTCTCAAGTGTCTCTGGCCCTCGCAACACACACATTTACATGTATACATGCAATCAGTAGGAAATGTTTACAGTATGCACACAGACACACACTATCCTGTATACAAACACACTATTCCTATATGTACATACTGCATGAACACACACATGCACACAATACACAGACACTCCTAAGCTTAAGACACACATATGGGAAAAGACTCACACTCTCTCACACAACATACAGCAGAGGTCTGGGTCAAGTGCTGTATTTGAAGCAAACACTTCAGCTGAGAAGAACAGGCTGATAAGAGCTGAATGAAGACTAGATCTGTCGTGTGTGTTGGTGTTTGAATTATTAAGCCGATATCTGATACCTCTGAGGCACAGCGCTGTCATAACCCAACACACACCCAACACAGTTTGTTTAATTAATGTCAAACAGTGGGTTCAATATAAGACGTCCCTGACTATAAGGTGACCCTAACTCATTTTTTGAAGATCAGGCATGCAGGTAGATAAACCCAGTAAGTCCTTGTATATAGAAGCTGTCACCGTGCGTTTGCAATTTGATCTGTTTACGCAAGTTGTCTTGAAGTAAGGTAAACTGACAAAATGCATTATTTCACCCAAAAAGGGAAAAATGAAGTAACAATATCATTTTCCACACATCCCAAAATGATGTAAAAGCTGCAGCATGATGCGGGGTGAGGGATCATGAATGTCTGAACCGAATGTAATGGCAACAGTTGTGTAATTTCACTCAAAACCACAATTGTTGCACTGCAGGAAATATCCGGGGATCCCCAAAGACAGAGGGATTCATCCTCTATGCATCAATCAATTGATGGGATATTTCAGTCTGGATCAAAGCATCTCCAGAGGAAAGTATAATTATTGGTTAAACTGCAGATGCATTTGAAGTTGTATTCTTAACAGTAGTTTTTAGATCCACTCTCTTTGAAGTATCTAAACACTATCCAGAGTTTGCTTTGAAAAATAAAAAATCTAAATAACGGAGACCTAAACCCAGCCAACGTAACCGGAGATCAGCAAAAGACCAACAGGAAGAAAGAGTGTGAGGGACTAAAGAGAGAGAAAACTAGACTCCGTGAATCCAAATCAGGGACCCCCTTAATCACGCACCAGATCCATCTCATTGGGAAATTGCGCTGTTTGTAATTAATGCTCAATTAAACTTGACATGGTCCCCCCAAATCCCCTGTAAGGTAACAGATTAGTCTGCACAGCTGGTCCACATTGAGCTGTGCTGAGGCGGACTCTAGAGTTACCTTGTTAAGGTACATTCCCTTCCTCAATGATAGTATTTAGGAGATTTGTTTCATCCCTCTCGGCCGCTGACCGACCCACAGAGAGAGGCAGAGGGGTGGGAAGCTTTAAAGACATACTGTGGTAACTTCACCATTTGATTACACCGGGGTAATCACTGACACTTTGTAAGAGCACGCACGCACACACACACGCACACGCACGAGCGCACACATGCACGCACGCACGCACACACACCCACACCCACACACACGCACACACACACAGGAGGTAAGAATCTGAAGAATCCATCTGCAGATGCATTTATCCAAGTGTATTAACTTCTTATTAACAACACATGCTCTTTGAGGAGAGAAAATGGTGTCTATTTTTCTGCCACAACAATGAAATATAGTGATGGAATCTGCGCTGTGAAGTTATGTGTGTGTGTGTGTGTGTGTGTGTGTGTGTGTGTGTGTGTGTGTGTTATTTGGTTAACAGGGCTGAAAGTGCTGTGTGGCGCTGGTGAAGCCTTTGTCCTCCCTGTCATGATGTTTGCTGTGGCATAAGGTGGGCAAACAGATGGAACGACACCACTGACCAGTCTGTGTTCTCATTTGACCCTCGTTGATGAATACTGTCCGCCCTCTTTATATATTCAACAGTAAACGAAACCACTTTATAATAAAGCATACCTAATGAAGGGTTTTTAAGTAAACAGCTTCGGTGAAGTCGGGCAATGTGACCATATGCACCATGAGAGGTTATTTGTCCACCATTTGTAATAAAGCAGCTATGACATTAATATTTCTGGTGTTATACAGTGGGCCATATAAATCCATTACTGGACTGATTTATGAATGAACTACTTTTACAGGTATTCATTCACTGGATTACACCAAATCATTTCCCACATTAAACTAGATAAAGATCTCCACATAATGACATATTTCTCATTTGCTGCAAAAGAATAAAACAAACAAAGTCCAAAAACTAAAATCATGTATTAATTCAGGAATATCACACAAGAGGGAGTGGCTCATTGGATAAGTACCACAGTCATATGTACATATTAGTACCCAGGCTTCTTTCCTTTCCCTTTTCAGATGACAATTCATAATTGAATTCAAATGTTATTTGTTGAAATATGTTTATCTTTGCAGTGCAGAGTTTGTAAAGCAGAGTGATACGTGTACGGTTAAAGGTTCCAGTGATGTTTTACTGGATATCAGCACTTGTAGAAATCCTCTTGTCCAACAAACTGTTATAAGACGCTTTATAGTCCCTGAATTAGCCGTTTCTGGTTGGTGTTTAACCTGCTCCAGCATGACATGTGCCTTCTCTCTTTCCCTTACGCAGTGGTATTAAAATCTCCTCTTGCTGAAGTTTACTCTAGAGTGTGTTCGGTACACCGTGACATCACTGCTGGGTGTGGTTACAGGTGAGAAGGGGTCAGAAATGCATAAAAGACTTCCAACCACAGATGGCAGTGAAACTTCAGCTCTGAGTTAAGTTACAATCCAGGAAGATCCTTCCAATGGCCAGTTAGACATTATTATCATTATTAATATGATCAAAAACCATCCATTAAAAACTAAGTACCATTTACAATTGCAGACATGCTTATCATAAAGAAAAAGGCAAAATATTAAGAATAATAATACTATTTATAATCAACTTCTTTCCTTTTTTTTTAGCTTATTTATTTCATGTTCAAAATTGATTTGAAAAATTTGCACGTACTGAGATTCCTTAATGAAAACAGTCACCATTTACCACTTCAGATGCTAATTATTAGGCTGGACAAAAAGAATCTAACCCTATTAAGTGGAAATAATAGTAATAATAATAATAATAGTAGTAATTTAGATGTATACGTTGAAAAGCTCTTGGCCCCAGTGCTGGGCAAAAACCACATCTCTCTAAAAAAAGAAGCCACCACACTTTTAAATGTTACTGAAGTCATTAACAGCTTACTCACTGTATAGTCAGTAATAAATCCTAACCAGTATCAAATTTATCCAATTTCCTACTCCTCAGATTTCTCCTTAAAGACCAAAATCCACAACGTGAGAGACGACTTCTCCTTTTCTCCCCCATGCACCTGCCTATCACTGTTTACAAAACATTATTAAATAGTTGTGTAACCACTGATAAAGCCACTAATTACAACAATAACAACCTTTTTTTAATGCCTAAAGCAATAACTTAAAATAAAGTTTAGAAAGGGGTCTGCCACCGGGCACAAGGTCAGCATTTTAAACTCTCCGCCTCTCTTCGTGATCGACCTGCATTCACCTGCTGTCTCTCTGAGGACATTCCAGCGTGTAGTTTTATGTGCATACCTGTGTGCCTTGTGTTTGTCAAGAGCCCTTGTTGACTCTTGGCGAATGGTTACCTCCTGGAGTTGTGTTGCGACAGGAATTGCAGCGGCCCGCTGCTGAAGCTATGCGCTTATCAGAGGGAAAACCATCACGACAAACACTTCAGCTGCAGATTAAGAGGGGAATCTGTGGTGATCATTACTGACTAGCTGGGTTTGTGACATCAGAGAGGTTACATGTGCTGGTTATTGATCAATGTAATGACCTGCATGTCGAGTAAGGAGGTCTTTAATCATTAATCATGAATAAAGTGTGTGTTGATATCTGGTGCAGGGTATAGGAGCAAAAATGAATGTGTGTGTGCGTATGTGTGCGTATGTGTGCGTGTGTGTGCGTGCGTAGCTCTCAGTTGTCAGATGATGATGTTTTCTCTCGTCACAGCGCAGCGTTGAACCTGCTCTGGTGTTTGGACGGTGATGAAGTTCAGTGTTTGCTTGTCATGAAAGATTCAACAAACGCTGCATTTTCTAAACCAACACTCCAGCAGGGAGCACAGAGGCTGAACTAGGCTCCACGTCTCTGCTACCTGCTAAAAAGGGAAACAATTTTAACAAACTACAATGTACGCTGACAACAATATTATATCTACAATATCCACATGTAGCAACTAAAGGATCATTCTATGTTTTTATGGTTATGTTTTACGGCACGTGTTTAATTCACCACAACTTGGATTGAAAGATTGAGCTGCAACTTATTCATAACCGATTCAATTCAATTCAATTCAATTTTATTTACAGTGCCAAATCATAACAAAAGTTATCTCAGGACACTTTACAGACTAGGTAAAGACCACACTCTATGATAAACATAGACCCAACAATTCCCCCGTAGAGTACGGTGGCAACGAAAACCTTCCCTATAACAGACAGGAACGTCAGACAGACCCAGCTCTGTGTATATAGTATATTAAATGTTTGAAAAGTGACATTCTCAACTTGCTACTTTTGTCCAGCCAACAGTCCAAAGATATTCAATTAACAATGATATAAAACCGCAACAAATCCAGCAAATGGTTGACAAAATAAGATTTTACTTGGTAAGTTTGATCTCAATTAAGTAATTAATACACTATCCTAAAAAACACAATTTATTATCAGTCAATAAAAGTTTGAAGTCATAATAGTTGATTATATTCTTTGGGAGATAGCTGTTTGACCCGAAATTAAAAGGTCAATTAGCTGACTTTTTTTTTTTTTTTTTTAAACCGCTACGTCACTGCCTACAGCTACTGTACGTACACCATGTTCTCCGATGGCGCCGACCACATTGTCTCGATATTTTGCTGGTTTATCACAGCCTTTACAGGAAGGTTAGCGGTGAAAGTCAGGTCAGAGGAGGCTGTCTGTCAGCTGGACTGCTGCTTTTCCGCCCCCATCCTCCCGAAGGTGTTAACATTGAGCTGACATGGGTGACATGTTAGTATGACATGTGTGGCGTCAGGGGGAGACACCGCTCCGGGGCGTCCGGCTGCTGCACCGTCTGAAAACTTAAAGAGCTGGAGTTATGTGGCATTGTTCTGACGTGACAGGCGAGATGTTGTCATGCGTATGTGTGCTTGAATGTGCATGAGAAAGTGTGTGTGCTCATACTGTGCAAAAGTGTTTAAAAAATGATCATTTTTGAGTATGTACAGCCCTGAGGCCACCGTGTCAGACTTCATCTGATCTGTGTTTAAGAGATAAGATCACCATGAGTTATGTTTTCTTATGTCATTTCAAGCTAGAGGCTCAAAACAAATTTGAGGTATTTATAAGCTTTCCATAAACTTTTTCTTCTTTGAAGTTCATCCGGATGAACACTAACTGTGTGACACAGCATGCGTATTTAATGGAAATATGTGGAATACAGCCATGAAGTGAACAAGACAATATCTACAAACATAATTGGAGCTTAGTTTAATGTGATAGCATGCTAATATTTGCATGTCATTGATATTGCAGGTATCATAAAACAAAGTACAAGAAAATTTTTTTTTGACCTGATGGAGTCAAAATCAAGATTAGGATTATCAGCCTGCCGCTCTTTTATAATAAACTGGAACAGACTATTCACTCACACTTCAGGACTGGGATTTCAATCTGGATTAATTCCTTAAGTCACTCATAATCAAGGGGATTAATGTCGATTAGTAAAAAAACAAAACAAAACAGTGTCTAGACAAATACAGACATAAAATGTCAGTGAAATTCTGCAATAACATCTCGATTTTCAGCATCACCTGTGCTTGGAGAAACGCTTTAGGCGGCCATGTTTGGATGACGCACATGAGCTGAACGTTGCATGTTGTGTAACGTGTAACTTCCCACCGCTGTCACTGTCTGAGAGGATGGATTTGCGGGTTACTGTTTTCCAGAGTCTTAGTGAGGGCGGGAGTGTTGTCCTTATCTGATCTGCATGTTAACATGGAGGAAACAGTCCACTGTCAGCGGCTGCTTGTGTAAACCAGGCGTGAAGCGCCGGACGAGAGGAAGTGTCAACTTGTGTGCAGTGCTGGCTTAAAAGTATTTGGTAATCACGCTAAAAGGGTTCAGTTAAAATCAGCTACTGATGCCTTTGTTTGCCACTGATGGACTGACGTTAATAAGAAGAGTTTGACTTTATCTCCATAACATCTCCATGGCTGTGGAGAGGCATTGACTGAGAGGGAGAGCACTGACAAAACCAACCATTAATTAGAATATGACTGAAGTAGAGCTGAGATTATAAATTGACTAAAATTAATCAGCAAGTATTTTGATGATTAATTCATAATTAAATTCTTTTTTTAAAGAAAAAAATGCTCTTAAATATTTAGTTCCAGCTTCACAAATACTACTGCTACCAATAATATGTTCTTGTTTTCATAGTTATGCACAGGAATTCATATGATATCTTATCTTACAAAATATGACGGGACCAGATTTGTTTGATATCTTAAAAAATATGACATTGAATTTATGTTACGTAATTGTGAAATGGCAACCAGAAGTAGACCGTGACAGTTACGTTAAGACAACAAAAGGTTACAGTTAGTCATCAAATTATTGGTCAGGCCTGTAAAAAACATCAGGGCTCGGCTTAGTACTTGAATGAGAACGGCATGATAATAGTAAATAATCTTTCAGGTTGTTGGTTGGACAAAATGAGTCAGTTTAAGCCATCACCTTAGGCTCTGGGAGCTTGTGATGTGCACCCTTTGCTTTAATTAATTGCCAAACTCTCCTGTAGTCTAATCGATAATGAACGTAACATTAGTTGCAGCCGGAGGTGTATTGGCAGTTTGGGCCCTTATTCACTCATGATTAGATTACACAGCCTTGTACAGAGCTTGTTTTCTTCTTCCCATGTGAAAGATGTTATTAGAAGTGAAGCTGTGGGATTCAGCCCTCAACTCTTGATCCTCAGAAGACAGAGGCAGGAAGAGACATAAGACTAGACTGTGCGTTTATTAAAAGACACCTGGGTGAGAATAAGGCGTATGTAATGGGACGCATGTAATGTCAGGGAGATACGTGTTTGCATACATAAACACTGTTTATTGCAATAAAGGTCCTAAAAGACAGATGCCGTATGTGAAATCATTCCACAACAAAGTCAAAAGAGAACAAAAAAGAGCTGATATCTGTTGGCTGGCTACTTACAGTTAAAGTAAGACCAACATGTTTGAACCTGAGCAGAGATTTCTTGACTAATGACAAAAGACTTCTTGCTAAACTGAGTCGTCTGTGTATTTTACGAAATGCTTTGTACTCTTTGTTTTTCTCAGTGTTCAGGCAATAGCTGGAAAGTACCTCAGATTGACAGTTTAGCGTAAATGTGGGTGTTTAACTTGATTGAATTTATCTCTAAGCACGTTAAAATGATTGCTCAGTTTGTAAAAATACGAAAGCTGAGAGTTTTAACTCTTCAGCGGCACAGTCTGAAACTCCTCAGACTTCAATCTGCAATGACTCATGTTAGGATCCTTCACGTTGCATCTGCTCTACAAACAGTTGAATGTGCACTCTGTTCCCGCCGTGCCGAATACAGCACAGTCAGCTCTAAGAGGTGTGTGAGAGAGCGACTCATCACAACATGTCGTCGGTAAGAACGAGGCTTTTATGTGCTCATCTCCATTATTCCTTTGCTATAGTCGAGCAACTAGTTAGTGTTTTGTTTGTTTATTTATTTGACATTACAAGAAAGACGACGTTAAATCCAACACAACTACAAAAATGACAATGATAGCAACACTGTGGTCCTCGATGTAAGGAAAGCAAAGATGCAAAAGTGCAGACAAGTCGATATCTTCAGTTGTCATTTGTTTTTATTGGTTCCATTTATTGATCTCTGTTGTACCTGCAGCTAAAGTTGTCAGCACCAGAGTCCAAGAAAAGATTCTCCAAGAGGACAATAAAGCATATTTGAATTGAATTGAATTCCAACAGCTAACACAAATATAATCGTCCCCAAAAATAATAATAATAATTAATAAAAGGATATAGTCATATTAACTTACTAACAGTTCCTCCAGATTTCTGTATGTCAGTTCCTCATGTTCATTAATGTTTTTGTAAGTGTAGCAGTTTGAAAACTAGACTTAAGAGGACCCAAATTCACTGTAACAAGAGGAACAGTCATTTGTCACGTCTGGATTTGCCTCCACGACATACGAGGGGTCGTGTCTTCTGGAGGAGGAGGTGGAAGAGGAGGGTGTGAAGGTTGGCCTCCTCCCTCTTCATCCCTCGTTAGTTAGGAATTTGTTTACTCTCCGTCTAGAGCCGTGACCTGTAATGGACCACGAAGCCCTCTGGTCAACACAGGATTACCCAAGAGCCTTTCCTCAGGGTGAGGACCCTCGCACACACACACACACACACTTCACACTGGGCGATAGTTCGCCTAAGCCCCACTGATAACAACCATTACTAATGGCAATTAGCCCATTAGATCCTTGTTAATGCCCAATGACTTGGAGATAGTTTGGGTGAATGAATCTGGGAGGCTTCAGTCGACGTGGCCTATCTCTCTTTACCTCTTTGTCCTCTCTGTCTCTTTAAACGAGATATGAGTCCCTGTTCAAACAGCAGCAAATGACCATTTCCTCATAGTTTGTCAGCAGTGATGTGGTTTTAGAAAGTTAGTTAATAAGTGCTCTGAAATTTATGACATGCAAAAATTTGTAAAATGAATAGTGCACGAACAAAAAGAGGCGCTTCAAGCAGAAGTTCCTTAAACAGTCTACAAACCAGGCGCAGAAGTGGGTAAGTCAGTATTAAACTGGGATTAGGGCTAATTAGAAATCTAGCAGTAACAGACTCCTGACTGATATTGCATGGAGCCACAGACTCTAGAAAACACACAATTAAATAACGAACACACTTAAATCAACCCAGCAGCACCATCACAGCCTCTGACTTGCCAACTCCTAATGCCAATTTCCATTTTTAACAATCATCGTTCAGTCATCAGCATACACATAAACTGCTGCTGCTGAACACCAGGAGCCAGACCAGCTGAGCATCTAACCTAAGCACCTAAAGCTCAAGTGGTGATCTTTAAATTTTGTTGCTGTGTGCAGGGTCTCTGCACCTCGGGCTCCATTAGAGGACTTTGTGTTAATCCTGCAGGGATTCTGCCGTCCCCTCACCGCCCCGGGCCTCTGTGTGGGAGATAGGAAGGCTCAGGGAGGGTATGAAGGCTTGGAGGGAAGCCCAAACACTGCTAAAATAACTCACCGGCCTTTTTTCTCTGCATCCCTCCAGTGAGCAAAGACAACACACACATACCTGTTTGATGAATGGGAGTTTTTCTGCCCGGTTTGCTCTGCAGCGAAAACGCCTTGAGTGACTCATTCTGCATACACAAAAAACAAAAAAACAACAAGAAACAGCATGCAAATGTGGAAATAGGGGTAGTCTGTGTCCTCTGCCAAAAAAACATTTTAAATGTTAGCAGTCTGTTTAATGCATGCAGCATTTTAAAGGCCCCGTTGCCATCATTTGGGGTCCCGGGCTCTAAAAAGGTCTCCATGGACCTGTTTTTTGTATAAACCAGCATAAATAGCTTTGGGTTGTGTTTATCCACTTAAGTTGATGTATTTTTATCCCAAAGGATAGCAGTAGTGTAAGAAGTGTGTGTTTTCTTGCTTCACTGTCAGCCAGTGTCTCTGCTCCTCCCTGGTCATAACTTTGACAGCTAACAGTACACCTCTGGATAAGCCCTGTTTGTCTAATTACGCCCTACAGTAACGGTACAGTTTGGGCCCAAATTAAGAGCTGTAAAGTTTTAATTATTTTAAAGAGGGATTGCACATGCAACAACAAAGCAACGATGAAAGAGAAACTGCTTGGGTGTCATAGTAAAAAAAAAATCTATCATAAATT
Source organism: Echiichthys vipera (assembly GCF_963691815.1). Taxonomy (NCBI): domain Eukaryota; kingdom Metazoa; phylum Chordata; class Actinopteri; order Perciformes; family Trachinidae; genus Echiichthys; species Echiichthys vipera. The sequence goes on from NC_139839.1 coordinate 7,584,936, forward strand.
AGGCGTAACCCCCCCTTTTTAAAAATAGCATAAAGTCACTGCATTTTAGAAAACAGTCACTTACTCCTCGATGATACTTACACATTTTACTGTAGTAAAAGAAGCAAAACCACTACAAATAATACTAAGTTACAAGTTAAAGTCCCACTTAAGCCTTATTAGGAAGTCGGAGCATCAGGTGACCTCTAGCTCTGAGTCCAACGTGTGCTGCATGTCATTGACTCTGTCTTCCTCCATTTAATTTCATTCTCCAGCTGCTCTGTGTATTAAAGGCAACAAAGAGTGCTTTTCAAAGTTAGTAGTAACAGTTGTCAGATAAATGTAGTGGAATGAAAAGTGAATGTCATGAAGTAGATCAACGTAAAACTGAAATACTCAAGGAAACGACAAGTACTTCAAAATTGTACTTAAAGAGCCAGTGTGTGGGATTTAGGGGGTATCTATTGGCAGAAATGGAAAACAATATTATAATATTAATATTATACTAATATACAATATTATACGGTATTTCATTAGTGTATCATCACAGGAAATTAAGAATAGCTTAGAGTCAACCCTTCATATCTACATCAGGAGTGGGTCCTCTTCCACGGAGGCCACCATTTTGCATGTTTCTACAGTAACCTAGAATGGACAAACCAAACACTGGCTCTCGAGGGCCTTTCGTGTTTTTTACATTACCCGAAGGCCACCTTAGTTTCTCCTTCACACTTGGTAAAAGGAGAGGTGAGCTGAAACCTCACAGTAGTTCAGTAAATGCACTTAGTTACTTGCTACCACTCAGTGTGTTAACATGCACATCAGTAACCCGAAAATGGCCTTACCCTGGTTATGGGAATGATCGGATTATTGAAGTTAAAGGGGTTGAATGGGAAAATAACGGAGTAACTCGACCTCCGGTACAGTAGGTGGTGCTTCACCAAAATACAGTTGGACTGAATGCGGCTTTTTTCCCTGTTCACCTTTGTCAAAATCCCAAATGGTCGACTTTTGGACAAAATTACAACTGAAATGGGTTTTCTTGGTAGTACGGTTACTTGCTGTTGCGAAGTCCTCCCTCAGTTTAAAGGTAACGCTCTATTATTGTTGTTTATTTCACGTTGTTTTCGGAGACATTACTTCCTGGTTTATTCTATTTCCGGGTCAAAAGCCACCGCCGCGGAGTCGGGAGCATGTGCACCCGAGAAACCTGATAATAACCAGAGAACGCTATACATGCATGAGTAATCGGGGAACTGAAGGAGTTCTTTAGGTTGTACCTGGGGTATGGTGTTTACATGGTGTTGAAGAGACCGAGGTATGCCCTTAACCCGATTATAATGGGGTTTTTAAACTGCATGTAAAGTACTGATAAACTGACTAATAACATTATATTTTTAAAGTATTTTTCAGGCAACTTCAATGAGAAACATCCCGGACCATCTGATCAGAATATGAGGGTTACGTTCGTTGCATGGGAGCATGTTCCGTGTTATAAAAACAAGCATTACACAATAGTATAGAGGTGTTTCCCCTGTAGACGTATTGTACATTTCAACTTTGTGACCTGAGAGAGATCAACTGCACCTATAGAGAGGTGGAGGTGGGGCGGAACCCATCACACGACAGTGAGGGTAAGTAGCGTAAGGACATGACGGGTGGTACGGTTGCACAAAGTCAACTTGGGAGTTTCCCTTTAAAAAGCAGGTCATTGTAAAAACAAGCGGTGTCTAACAACGAGTAAACACGTAGAGATGAATAGGTGGCCTACATGTCTGTTTGGAAGGGCAAGAGGAGTGGCGGGTGAAACGCAAGAGGAAAAATGTTTGTGGCAGTGATGCATGCTTAAAAATTGTCACGCTTTTGTCCAAAAATACTTTCACATTGATGCAGTATTTAGCAGTTTACGGAGATGATTGAATTGAGCCATTTTCAAACAGAAAGGGCTTACGGAGTAAAAGTGGAGATAAAAGGTTAAGAGGCAGAAATACTTAGAAGTTTAGGGGTGTTAAAGGTGGACTCTGGGCAGGGTACCTGACAGCACGACTGCTCTGTATCTCAATCCTCTTGCAGCAAGAGATTTTTCAGGAAATGCCAAAAAATGAAACATAATCAACTCTCGCACAGTGGCCTTACAATTGAGCCATTTACAACACTTAAAGTCACGATCAACTTGCTTGTGTACACTCTCCTGAAATGTAACTAATGCTGACTAGGGGAAAAATGGTTTTCTAACAAAGCGTACAGTGTGTGTGAGCAGCCGTGGGGGCCGCTCTGTTTATCAAAGGACTCGGCTGTTGTCAAAAAGACAGATATTACCTCTTTGTCAACATGATTCTGCGTAATGACCCTTATTATTTATTTGGTTGCTGCCATGGCTACAGATGGAGAGGCTTGATGTATGAGGTTTCTCAGTGCTCTGACAGTGCCATTCTCTCTAATGACACATCCAGTGTTTCACCACGACTCTGCGCTGCATGAGAATCCAGGCATGAAGCACACTAAGGCAACAATGGCTAAGCAGGGCTCTGCGTGCCGCTTTGAAGGGCTTTTCATCGGGAGCTTATCGTCATGAGGAGTAGAAAAAAAAAAAAGATTGCCTTGAAATTTACCTCACTGTTTTTTGACACCCTGTATAAACATAGAAATTAGTCCAGTAACACAGGAATATAAAACAAACAAGAAGACAGAGCGTTACTGTTTTCTGGGTCTTGAATCTTCTAAACCCTGGTGGGAAGCCAAAAACGGACAAACATCTTCTTCTTCTCTACATTTTGGTAATAATTATATTGAGTTGAAAATGCAGCAGCTCTTCAAACACATATTTCTAACACTGGCGATCTCTGTTTTTTACTGAAGTTTGAATGTACATTAAAGCAAAGATGGAAGTCATCAAAGCTCTTCAGAGAAGAATTAAAATGGCAGTTTCTGCCACACTGTGAGCATCCAGAACAAACCAAACGTCCCCTGAATCACTGACTTTAGATGCAGCTGCTAGTAAAGAGTTCAAAGGTCAAAGCCTCAGTGCCCTGCTGTGACTGCATGTTGTAATATTGCTATACAGGTATTCTGGTGTCAGGTCAGATGTGACGTGCTGTATTGTGGTGCTTCATCACTGCGCTGTGAGGCAGAGACGTTCGTTTGACCAGAAAGCTCTGGTCTGAAGCGTAGAGTGCGCTTTGATGTGGGCCTAATATGGCTTGTAAAAAGGGGGATCCTGCACTTTGAAGTGTTGCCTGACGCTGTCCAGACACGCATGTGTGTGTGTCTGCTGTGTGTGTGTGTCTGTGTGTGTGAGTGTGTGTCTGTGTGTGTGTGTGTGTGTCTGTCTGTGTGCGTGTGTAGTACTTGGGCTGTAGTAGGTCTGTGTCTGTCATCCTGGAGTTATAAAAAGTGATGTAAACACTGAGAGAGGCCTGGAGAGAGAGAGAGAGAGAGAGAGAGAGAGAGAGAGAGAGAGAGAGAGAGAGAGAGAGAGAGAGAGAGAGAGAGAGAGAGAGAGAGAGACACAGACAGACAGACAGACAGACAGACAGACAGACAGAGTGCAATATACATAATTTGCCCACTTTCCTTTATTGAACCGTTAAACCAAATTTAGCACACATTTGAACTGACTTTCGAGAAAATCTGCAAAAGACAACCACTGAATGACTGTTAAGTGAATATCAGGGGTTGGACGCATCTCGATGAACAGCTTGTGCCAGTTTTTCCGTCGACTCCCACTAAAGATAAAGAAGAGGTTGCAACGAGATGACGTAATTAAAATAGCGATCCTCAAAAAGACGACGGGGCTTAACGTGATAAAAATAGGGCGTTGATGTTTTTTTAATGCATTCATTTGAGTGACAGTCTGATATTTGTGCCTCTTCAGTGTAGCTTTGGTCACACGCTTCAAGTATGTTACGATTTATTTGCATAGGTCTGTTTCCCATATGTCACCTTTGGCTTTTATCGATACAACAACTTCCCGCCTCAGCCAAGTGTAAATCTTTTTTGTGACATTAAGAATCAAGATTTTTTTTCTATTTTGAACTTGAAAATGATCCAGTTTTGATGATCAGTCCTGTCATCAATAATAAGATTATACTCATCAAGTTAACTGCTGAGATCTGGGATTATTAGTTGATATTATTTGGAGCAGCATGCATTTTAAACATCCAACAGGGATGACACGATGACACAGGAATGACCGTTTTTGAATCAAAGATTTTTACTTAAGGCTGTAGAATACGTCTTGTAGGTCAGGACATTTTTGCAGCACCACAATGCTTAATTCAGAATGGTGTGTTTTGAATGTACTTAAGTGCAGCTAAATGATACAAATGACACGGTTGTAATAATGTAATGTTGTGATAAAGTGGGAATATCTGTCAATCCTTTTATACTGGCAACATAGTCTTCGTTTGTACGATATGTTATGAAATATGATGAGAGAGGATTTGTATGATCCTTGAAAAAAAGGTGACGGGTTATGGTTAGGCATCAAAAAGACTTGGTTAGGATTAGAAAATACTTCCTGGTTTGGCTTAGTACTTCCGGGACATGAAAACTGGACCCCCGGGTGAATGTCCTGTGTTTTGGAACCATCCACCACACCACCTACACCTCCCTAACACAGAGTTTAGTGGTTTTATACAACTTCACCTGATTACCTTCTATTTTTCCTCTGGATGTCATTTGTACCGTGATAAATACGTGGATTACAAACAAAATATGCCACCGTCATCTAGTAACTATCTATACCCATAAATATACAAACTTTCTAGGAACTTACCTGGAAGCTGTCTGAAAAATGTCACCTGCCTGAGTGTAACATACTCTAAAGGGTCGTTTTGAGTTCAATGGTGACTTCTTTGTTCTTGCACTTTTGTACTTGTACACTTTTTTCACTGTACCTTGTTTGTACTGAAATGTTTTTGATAAGCCTAAAAAGAAAATTATACTTTTGATAAACAAGAAAAAAAAAACAGATTAAGGACTTTTTACAATAACGGCAACAAGTCCTTGTGAAGAGCTTTGGTTAAAGAAAAACTCCCGGTACATCATTTATTCTTCACATACAATCAATTCAAAAAAGTTGAAAACTTTCTTGATATATGGTGGTCTGAAATGACACTTTAATGCCTAAACCATGTGCTATTTGTGTTATTTTACAGATCAAACATGTGTTAAATACACCAGGGGATCCTTTCACTGTGTAATCAGCTCAAACAAAGATAAAGAGCAGTTACGACACACATAAAAACCCAAAAGCCCTTTTGATAACACATTAAAATGGGAGTAACTCGGCCTCTGCTCCGTATCTTCACCGCCGGGTTATAGTAGTATACATAAGAGTAGATAAGACTTAATAAGTCGTAAGGTGACGATTATTCATCAGAAATGAAGAGATGAAACAGAAGATAAAACACTTTCAGCGCGCAAATGTGTGGAAAAACTCACTTTGAAGGAAAAAAGGGAGAATAAAAACAAACTTTTAGGCAGATTTTCTGTAGGCAGGGTATGCGAGTTGGTGTTTTTGGCGGGGTGTGGTGAATAGGAGCTGGGGGCTGGGGTGTATAGATCATGGTGTTAGTGAGGAGGAGGTCAGGGCCAGTGCATCTAACTCTTCTACTGATTGTTATGAAGGACCATGTGTCAGCATCCATCCGACCACTTTATAACTCTTTGCCGTTCCCTGCGCCTCTCTTGCAAAAGGCCCTAATGCATTCTCTTTGACCCTGCCGGTGTAAATCAAATATCTGGCCTCAGATCTCGTCGAGCTGCACGGTGCAGTGTGTGGTGTGAGTGTGTGTATGTGTGTGTGAGAGAGAGAAAGAGAGCATGGTAGGAGCTATGCAAGAAAAAAGGAGACATAACACAGATAGAATTAAGGTATGAGAGTGTAAGGAAAAGAAATGAGGGTTTTGAAAACACAAGTTTTTCATTATTGTTTCAAAATTCATCAGGATTCCAGTACATTAACTCAGTCAAGGAGTTAAACCCGCAATAGCAGAATTTATTTTATTGTCACTAGAGAGCTGCCGGAAGTGGAAGTTGTGCACGCAACATTAACAGAAAAGTGCAACATTACCACTCATTTGGAGTCATGCCCATCCAATCAGTTCTTATCCCAAGGACGTCAAATACCGTTTTGTCACTGACGCACAAGCCCTGTTTAAAACTCACCAGGCTTTCGACCATAAACCCATCCACAGCATCGTTAGGCGCTCAGAGCAAGTGCTCCAAGATTAAACGTGACAAAGTCTGTGTGGGGAGGAGGTCGAGCAAACACCAGACTTTCACCCGGGAGGCAGCGGTTATTTTAACTTGACCCACGATCTTTTTCTAACCCTAACCAAGTGGTTTTGTTTAAACCAAGCCACTTTTTCTTTGAATTCACAAAGTTAACCGTGTGTTCCCTGTGTTTAAAACTGCCAGTGTAGTGGAGGACCACCATTTCACACGCAGGGCTACCCAGTGCATTGACAAGTGATGCCAAATGGTCCTGAGAAAACAGCCGTACGTGACGACTTGGGATAAGAACGGGTTGGGCCGTCTGATGCATGTATGTCCAGGGATCACTCTCCTTTTAGTTCTGTTTTCAGTCTCCACCAACTCCTGCAGGAAATACCTGGCTCTGACTACTAAAGATGTTCACCAGCTCCTCACTATTTCAGTTTTTGCTATTTTTTGTACGGTCCATCTTTGCTGAAGGCCAAGAATGACGCTGTAAGAGGCGTGATAGTGAACTAAAACAGTGGAGTTGTCGGCCTTAAAACCAAAACAAAGAGCTGAAAGACACTGCAGATTTTCACTGTTTTCTCTTAGTTACTACAGGCGCCTCCTTTCACATGTGAGTAGTCACGTGATCCATTGTTGATGTAGAATTAATGTAGAGCCATTTGAGTTAAAGTGCAGGCATCTATGCTTTTCCCTCCTCTGTGCGTCGGGTGTAAAGAGTTCAGGAATGGCACAGCCCCCACTTTTTAATTTGCCACCTCTGACTCTAATTGAACCCAGCATTAGTATGAGCAGTGAAGGCATCGCAGAAAAGAGACGCACTTTCAGAAACTCAAACTTCGCCAACCAGTGAATTTAAAGAAAGAGCCCGCACTGTTGGACCGGCAGATGATGGTAAGCGCTGAAACACCACGAGAGGAGCCTTTGGCAAAAACAATACTTGATTTGCGGAGTTGAAATGCTACAAAGGGTCAATGTGAGGTGGTAAATCATACGTGCAGCTGCAAAATTAGAAGGCAGCATCTCCGACACAGTTGGTCTCGTCTTGCCTAATAAAACATGGCCAACGTATCCAGTTTCTGTCTGTCAAACTCTGTGACAGGCTTTTAATGTGGCCAGTCATCCACCAACCAGTCACCACCGAAACATATTCATGAAAGTACTGTACAGCCATCAACATATATCTCAACTAAAAAAAGTTTTTGGCCATAAGTTCTTGATAGATAGTCCAAAGAGAAGGAAAAAAAGATGCTATGTGAAATTTAACAGAGAAAGCAGATGGTTTTTATCCTCAAAGAGACCATCATTAGTGGGCGGAAGAGTCCAGAGTTTCCTCAATGAGATTGCATTTAGAAAACAATCTATTCAAAGACTCTGAAAGACTGTTCTTTAAAGATGCTTTTCTTTTCTTTTTCAAAGGGCATTTATATCGACATATAACGAAACAGCATGTTTAAGAGTGAAATATCGTCTTGTACTACTGGGTCGGTACGTCTGGGTGTATCATACAATCGCAAACAGTAGATTTATACGCTTTTGTACAAACATGTTGCGCACACAAAGCCCTCCTCCTGAAACATTCATCATGCGGGATTTACTCCTAACACAGGGAAGTAGCCGTGAACCCATCGCAACAACAACACCACTGATACAAAACTTAATAAACTTCATAATAACGATAAACTTAATAATAATAATAATAATAATAATACCAAACCTCTCCTGTGTGGTTGGGTTCCATATCATTATGTCTGTGATTGCCAGAGACTCTGCTCTCAACATTCCCAGCATTCCCATGTAGCTCTTGACCCCTGACAGCCTTAAATTATTAACATTCCCATATGGGCTTAAACCCCCTGATCGCTGCTCGCAGCTACATTTTTCATGTGTTTTTCATATTACCACAAGAATTGACACAGGGAGATAAATATCTTATTTATAATTCAGCGCCTTGTGTGTGTTTGTGTTGTCGTTGTGTGCGTCTTGTCCTGTTAATCTATGCTGAAAATATCACCAGCATGTGATAAATTAAAATATGAAGCCTGCAGACAAAATACATCTTCCAAGCAGTGCTGGTGTCTGAGTGAGAGCCTCAGGCCAACAGGGGGCAGTAGTTTTACTCTCTCTGCTGTAAAAGACACCGAGTGGACTGTGTCTACTGCTGCTTTTGTATCCTGCACCACTGACAGCACACAGGTCCAACTGCACAATGGGTTATGAATGAGCTCCCATTCATCACTATTAATCAGTGGGCCAAACCCATTAACTGTCAGGCGAGAGACGAGCGTGTCTTCGTAAGAATGACGGACTGCTTCACTGTTCAAATGCACCAGACGGCTTTAGGTAGTTCAGAAAAAAAGTGTGTTTGAGTCGGGGGCCTGTATTCACTTTATTACATAGTCTTTATCCTTTGGAGTTTCTTCAGATAAACCTCTAATGTTCAAATACTTTGGATTTCTAAACAAAATCCGCCTTGTGATTCGATTCAATATGAAATTCCACCTCATATCTGGGCTCACATCTTGGTGATGGAAAGTTACTCATGTACTGTACTTAAGTGCATTTACAAGGTACTTGTACTTGGCTTGGCTTGAGTATTTCCATTTTTATGGTGCTATACACTAGAGCTGCAAAGATTTATCGATTAATCATCATCTACTAAATGAATCGCCAACTATTATGATAATAGATTAATCGGTTTGAGTCGATTTTTAAAGAAAAAAAGTACAAATTCTCTGATTGCAGCTTCTTAAATGTGATAGTTTTCTGTTTTTGTTTCCCCTCTGTGACACTAAACTGAATGTCTTTGAGCTGTGGACAAAACAAGACATTTGAGGACGGCTTTGGGCAACACTGATTGACGTTTTACGCCAAACAACTAATGAATAAAGAAAATAATCAACCAAATAATCAATAATTATGATGACTGACTGTCACATTTTACACTTCTAACTGTTAAACTAAGGAAACATCACACTTTTTATGCCACTACATTTATCTGACAGCCTTATAGTTAGTTTACAGATTTTAGTTGCCATCCCAAAATAGGATGTATTGTTATAGATTCAGCTACCTACAGCACTAATCTCCAGCTACAACATAAAAACACTGCTTGCAACACAATGCATTAGTAATAATATTCTAATAACTAAATAATCAAATAATGTGGCACTCTGAAAGGGGCCATCCTGCAGAATGAGTTCACTTTTGATATCATATTTTAATTTGCTGGCATAATTTGAATGCAGCAGTTATATTTGTAAAGGATCTTTTGGACAATGTGCATATTTGAGACTTTGATATTCCGAATTCTGCTTTTACTGTTTTCAATTTCATGCAAAAGTGTTGTAGTCGGAGCGGAGGTGTCCTATGTGTTGTGAAGACATTTTCGCCATTCTGCAGCTGCACGCTTCTGATTGTTCTTCAACACAAATATTGTTCAAATATGTGATGCCGTATAATATGATCTCAGTCAACAGGCCGCTGATAACAGTTTAAAAGGGGAAGTCGAGTGTAAACACCTCAGTCAAGTTTGAAAGGACGTCTGTAACATGTCTGAGTGACCAAACTTCAAACCCTCAAAGTCTTCCTCAAACAAAAGTAAACCTGCTTTTTCTTTTCTTTTCTCCTCACTTTTTTCTCTCCCTCCCCTCCATAACAAACACCACATAATGATTTTGGGTATCTGGTAGATCAAGAAGGGTTTTGCCGGCAGCTGTGTGGTGGTTGCGGGACTGCCAAACCAAACAGAGGGGGGCTCCTGGAGTCACCTCTGCCCAAACATACACCTAATCCTCCCAGCATCGGCCAGATCGCAACTCTTGAACGCACAAGACAGTTTAAAAATAAAGGGGGGGTGGGGACAAAGGTCAAATCTACAGAGGGATTTAAGGCCTTATCATTATCACGGAACGGCAGAGCCTTGGCTGCAGCCCTGAGAAAGTGTCTCTGTGTCTACCAGAGGACAGGAGGCCTCTACATGACTAACAGCAGGCAGATAGAGACACACAGTAGACACCCACTTCAGATTCAAGGGTTTGCAGAGCTGCGTGGGGAGTTTAACCCCCTTAAAGGCCCAATCTGTCCTTTTTTTTCAATCCATATAAATCACAGATATATTTGTGTACAGTCTGCATAGCTCAATGAATGGCATGTACTTTGTTAAAATGTCATCAAAATTTTCAAAATAAAGTCCTACTGATACCACCAATACCATTATTGCTGTAAAAAAAAACCTCTAACTGCATCAAAAACATTCATGACAGACTTAAACAACATTTAGCTCTCAACTGTAAATTGTAAGTTCAGATTGCAGGAGAAAGTGCCTGAGAAAATCCATATGCTGCACAACATATTTGACATGTGCACTGTCCAAAACCCACCTATGTGAATCCATCATGTGATAAAACTGTAAAAGTGTTGTTTTACTGTGTGATTTCTTACAAATTACACATCTACGTCATGTGAATTGATATGGAAAACTACCGAAATTACATTACATTATAAGTAAACTATGTTCAACGTGTGATAAACTCGAAACGTGTTCCTTTTTGTTGTTGTAGTGTTTTTTATTTAGAATTTTGATGGAGTGACTTTCTGTTTTCATTGAGAGTTCATTATTGTTACTTTAAGGAATCATAGGAGAAAAACTGTGAGGCACAATCCCTGCAGATAATTATTACTTGCTGCTTTTAAATTATTTCAAAGATTACAATGCTTGTTTGGGGGGCAAACTGATATTCAGGTAATAGTTTCAATGCCCTTTAGTCCTGCAGAAAAGAACAAAAACATTGTATGATCAACATTAATTCCAATTGTAATGGGTTTTTAAAAACTCACTTCAGTGCGTCTTCAAATGTGGAGAGACAAAAAAAAGAGATTTCAGAAGGCTTCCCATACAGTACTTCCAAAATATTTCCTTATTTCTCACAACAGCTGCCTTTAACCACTAAGAGAAAAGCCCATAAAGGTGGAAGAAACGGAAAATACTCTTAGACGTGTGAAGACAATAATAACTGACAAACCGGTGTGATTGTACGATCACATGATCTGTGATCGTTGAGACACTGAATTTAAGAAGAAAATCAAATCTAACCGCAGGTTTTACGCACTGATCCTGTGGCTGAACACGACCCATCACTGTGACAGGTGGATATCTGATATGCAGTCAAAACAAATATGTCACACCTAAAGGAGACAACACACATCCACATGCTCATGTTCTGTGTGTGTGTGTGTGTGTGTGTGTGTGTGTGTGTTTCACGTTATCAATGATACTCATGCATGAAGAGCACTTGAGGCCTGATGAAAAGCACTCGCACAGGCCATTGAAGACTGGATGAGAGGCATCCCTGCAGCTGTATCAGGTATTATCAGTCAGAGTGGTTCAAACGCCGGCTCTGGGTCCAGAGGAGGGACGGGCGTGTGGGAGGAATAAGGTCAATTGTTTTTAAGAGAGCGAGCTTTGTCTACAAGGGTCTGTTTTGAGTTCAATATTTGTCTTAATATGTGCTTCCTGTACACTGTACATGCAGTCTGTGCTGGTGAGTTTTAGTTTGTATTGTTGAAAGTTTTCTGTGTTTTAATTTTGGAAAAACAAAAGAAACAATAGACCATCATTGGATTTGGGAAATGTGTCTTTAAGTTTGTAGTTTTTGATGATTGAAACTGTGTTTGTAAGCTCAGTTTTTGGCCGAGGGAACAGAAATATTTGAAAAATGTGTTGTTTTTTTAAAAAGACTCAATAAAGACACTGCTGGCGAGTCTGTCTTCCATCTCTGTCTCCGTGTAATAACAGTATGATAACAAATATTAGCATTTTGTTATATTACGAGCAAGGGTACGCTTTATTTATACCTTTTTAGAAGTTTGAAGAGATGGAAAGGGAACAGTTTAACTGCCCTCTGGAAAACAAAAAGAAACTAAAGGTCGTGTTGCTGTAAATTTTCAGCAAAATAAATTCTCCGCCATCAATCAGAGCTTTTTTTCCCCCCTCCTTGATGACAGTGAAATCCCACACTGCTCCATTACAGTGACGCTGCTGCACAACTTCACTCCAACAGGTCGAGGTGATTAAAAATTGTCTGGTTTTGTGATCGAGTCAACTCAAGTGACCACAGCACGTTAAATCAAAACCTATTGACATGCTGTCCTTTTTTTTTTGGTTGTATGAGACGTATGTCAGGACCAGTGCTAATTCTGCTGGGGTTTAGCCTCACCATGAGCAGTTAGCAGACGCTTTATTATCACCTTGTTGCAGCTTAGTGTGTATACATACACTGTATACAAAGTTATTACAGACATGAAAGCACTTAAGCCCTCTGAAGGAAAAAGGGTGTTCGGAGGCTTGATAGAAAAAGCTCCGTTATTTCAAGGGGAGTCGAGGGCTTTATTGTTAGCTTTTGGCCACAAAGCTGGAGTCAGGGATGCTTTAAAAGAAAAACTCCACGGCTGACCTTTAGGCCTCAATCAAAAACAGACCGGTGGGTTCAAAAAAAAAAAGAGGGGAGAAGAATTTATCGTCCTTTTAGAAGAAAAAAAGAAAGAGTTCTTGGCTCTGTTTGTGGAAAGAGAAGAAATGTGCAGCAGAAAACAGTCAGGTGCTGTAGATTTAAACCTCCTGCACCAGAAAACCTATTTTTTCCTCCCCCTAATTTCTCATGAATAATTAATCATTGCAGTAAGTATAACAGTGAACTTTATTTAAAGAAAGATGTCATGTTGTTGCTTCAAATCTATCATCTACAGTGAACAAGATCCGGCACAGATTTGCTCTTTTTATTTTGTTTTATTTGCTTAAAAAAACTATTAAAAATGTAGGTAATTAAAACATAAAACTGAATTGTAATCAAGATCCATGACCAATATTTCACCCCATAATTTACATGAATTACTGAAGTAAAACTACACAGAATCGTATTAAAAAATCACTCAAAAGTGGGATAACAATTCCCTAGAAATCTAAATAAATTCAATATTATTCATCCATCTATCTATCTATCTATCTATCTACCTATCTACCTATCTACCCATCTACGTATCTATCTATCTCTCTATCTATCTACCTATCTACCTATCTATCTACCTACCTATCTACCTACCTACCTATCTATCTATCCATCTATCCATCTATCCATCTATCCATCTATCCATCTATCTATCTATCTATCTATCTATCTATCTACCTATCTATCTATCTATGTAAAACTACACAGAATCGTATTAAAAATCACTCAAAAGTGTGATAACAATTCCCTAGAAATCTAAATAAATTCAATATTATCTATCCATCTATCCATCTATCTATCTATCTATCTATCTATCTATCTATCTACCTATCTATCTATCTATCTATCTCTCTATCCATCATCCTGCTGTAGACCATTTTCAAAAACGATGCATATGTTGGTACATTCCCATCCCTATCTATCAGTGTCATGAAATGATTTTATTCCAGCAGTTTAATTAAACTCCTGTTCTTAGAATGAAAGAAATATTGTGAGTCTGCTTCACACGCACTCTCCCCACAGAGCCTGTTACCTTCCCACGACAGCGCACTTTCGTGGCCTGCAGCCTGATGCTAATCCGCCACTGAAGGCTGAAAACTGTTCGTGTCAGAAACGAAGCTTCATCCGTTTTCATTTCGTCGCTATAACAGCTGCGTTTTTTCATCTCGGGAGGGAAAAAAAACAACAACCCGCAAGCGACATTACAAAGTGTTAAATCTAAGGGGCTAATTTACTTTAAATGAAATGAATTAAATAAAGAAAGAGAAATGGGGTTTATTATTTATTCTCAGTTCATTTATCCCGCGTGTTAATACTCGCGTTAAGACCGAGAGGCTTAAAACGAAGCTTCAGCTCTCAGAGGAGACTT